>NW_015388659.1:33824-111995 GCF_001527695.2 Protobothrops mucrosquamatus | reverse complement strand
ATTACAGTAGTCCAGGCGGGAGGTGACAAGAGCATGAGTGACTGTGTGTAAGGCGTCCCGGTCCAGAAAAGGCCGCAACTGGTGAATCAGGCGAACCTGATAAAACGCCCCCCTGGTCACGGCCGACAGATGGTCATCCAAGGTCAGCTGTGAATCCAGGAGGACTCCCAAGTTGCGCGCCCTCTCTGAGGGGGCCAAAATTCCTTCAATGCCTACAAGTCTAGAACTTACAGAGAACGATCACCCTACCTGTTTTTGCTCTTTCTGGCCATAAAGGGTCAAATCAATACCTGCTTGCCTGCCAATCTTCATATTTCTTCTAGTCCCCTAAATTCTATGTCTTCTCCTGTTAACCACAGACAGAGACAGAAACGGAGAAGGAAGTGGGAATAAATTGCTAGCATTTCTCTGTGTTTCTGTATTGGTGGTAAATTTTGGGGTGTCCTCAGAAAGTCAAAAAATCAAGATAGTGGCAATGACCTTATAATTGAGATCCTTTTTTAAAGTATGTCATGTGTAAAATAAAGATCGTGTTAAAAAAACAAAAACACCCATCATCTTAATTTTTGGGAACCCCTCCTCCAATACTTCTAGGCAAATTCATGCTGCCTTCCAAATTCCTAATCCTAACATGCTGATCATCGTGTCTTTGGGCTCTTTTGCCTAACATGTAAATTACTTTATTGCAGTCATTATTCAGCACAAGAGAATTGATATTCAAATCTTCAAAATATCCAAAGCTCAATCAGAACGTGCTAATAGTCTTGCTCAGACTTGGCATATATTTTTACCTGATAATGCCAGCCTGATGGTAGGAGCCAGGAGAGAGAATCAGACAAGAATACCATCCAATGAAATCACAGACTGAGCACAAAGCAAGAGCAAGTTGCCATATCTGAACTGAAATCCACTGCTTTGAAGCATCCACAGATAAAACACCAGTGGCACAGGAGTGTACTGAAATTGCTTGAAATTGCAAAGGTTTCATGATGATGTCACTTGATCATTCTCATGATGTCATCTTTTCTCACTACAACTTTACCAGGAAATCCCCTAAGGTTCTGCAATAACTGTGAATCTGGAAAAAGCTTTCCCCAACCGTGTGATTACAACTCTCTAGGGCAGGGGTAGGCAACCTCGGCTCTTTTATGACTCATGGACTTCAACTCCCAGAATTCCTGAGTCAACTATGCTGACTCAGGAATTCTGGGAGTTGAAGTCCATGAGTCATAAAAGAGCCGAGGTTGCCTACCCCTGCTCTAGGGAAACACTGGTAGGACATTGTGAAAATTGTGATCTTTGCACTTCCAGAAGATCTCAAGTTGGAGTAAGCTACTCTAGTGTATTAGCTTTGTCACTACTATCAATAATAATAATAATAATAATAATAATAATAATAATAATAATAATAATAATAATAATAATAATAATAATAATAAAAAGTTGGAAGGGACCCTGGAGGTCATCTAGTCCAACCCCCTGCTCAGGCAGGAAACCCTATACCATTTCGGACAAATGGCTGTCCAGTCTCTTCTTTAAAACTTCCAGTGTTGGAGCATTCACAGCTTCTAGAGGCAGGTTGTTCCACTGGTTAATTGTTCTGCCAGGAAGTTTCTCCTTAGTTCTAGGTTGCTTCTCTCCTTGATTAGTTTCCATCTGTTGCTTCTTGTCCTGCCTTCAGGTGCTTTGGAGAATAGCTTGACTCCCTCTTCTTTGTGGCAACTCCTGAGATATTGGAACACTGCTATCATGTCCCCCCTCGTCCTTCTCTTCATTAAATTAGACATACCCAATTCCAGCAACCGTTCCTTATATGCTTTAGCCTCCAGTCCCCTAATCATCTGTTGCTCTTCTCTGTACTCTTTCCAGAGTCTCAACATCTTTTTTACATCGTGGTGACCAAAACTGGATGCAGTATTCCAAGTGTGGCCTTACTGTGAGATGTATTGAAAGTGAAGGGTCAACATTGAGGGAGAATCTCAGCTTTAACAAGATAGGTACAGTGAAAGTTTTTCCTGGTAAGGAATGAAGAATTTGGATTCTGAAATGCATATCCAACACTGGAGAAGCAACTGTTACTTTGGTGCTTCATGCAGAGCCTGTCATGTGTCCATAATCCTATCTCCTTCTAGGAAAACAATAGATTTACTGTGAGTTTATGGCATTGGTCTGTCAATCAGTTTGGCTCCTATCACCAAAGTTCTTTTCTTACCCCTGGCCTTTCACCTCTGTAAGCCATACAGTAAACTTGTATGGTTTGATTCAGACAATGCCAGCGCCTCTGCTCACGTGCTCATCCTGCTGGAGTTGCAGTCTGTGGACGAACATCTTGTTTTTGCATTTGCTTTCAGCATTTGTTCCTGCAGCTGACCCAGGGCAGAACATTTTGCTTGTGTTCCAGAAAAGGACAGCTGCACCACAAATTACCTTAAAACTCCTTGCTTCAGGGATTAGCCAACCACAGTCAAGTGTGTGTATCTAAGAAAATGGGACGCTTGGTATTATAAACATGATTATTAACCTTTTGTTAACCAGGCACATTTTTAATTTAAAAAAAATTCCTCAGGGTAAGCATTCTCATTGTTGATGATACATTCTTTAAAGAAGGGTTGATTTGTTGTATAGGAATAGGGAGGGGGAAAGCATTTATCTGAATTTTCATCCAGGTTTCCTTAATGTTATGATTCTAAAACTAATAAATGAACTAAAATGTTGATATTTAGAACTTCCTGAACTTGTGATGCAGTTCTCCATTTCTTAAAAATGCATTTCTTATGAGAAAGGGTGCATAAATACTCATAGAGTAATATATAAAACTGGGTCATCTTAGGAGAAATTACCCACAAAAATGTATACAAAGTTAACATATTTGCATATACAATTGTATATTTTTGTGTTGATATTTGTTTAAAAAAGTGAACTGATTCAGAAAGAAAAGTGAAATGAAGTTAAGGTTGGAAAAATTATACTTCTGTGTAGAACTCTGTTTTATTTATAATACTAGTTTGTCTTCTGTCTGTTATTTGGGCATTTATGTACCAAAAGTCACAGATAGTTGCATTCCACAGCACAGAATAATAAAGACAGGTTTGCCAAAATGTATGTATTTTTGTTTTTTGATATGACAACAACATGCAACTTACGATCTTCTGGCATTTATTTTGAGAAAGAAAGAAAGAAAGAAAGAAAGAAAGAAAGAAAGAAAGAAAGAAAGAAAGAAAGAAAGAAAGAAAGAAAGAAAGAAAGAAAGCACCAATGTTATATTCCATTAAAGGAAAGTGAATCTGTAGAAGAAATGTTTAGCATAGTCTTAATTTATATGTTTGTATACCTCCACAATATACATATCAAATATTGTAGTCATTCAGAACAGACGTCTGGAGAAGGTTGGGCAGAGCTAAAAGGGTTAAAACTCTGATGCACTCTTGCAAACGTTAGTGGATCATCTTTCAACAATGGAAGTTAGTGAAAAATAAATAAGTAAAATCAGAATGGCACTTGAATTTTCCATGGTTGAACCTTGAACGTGAATCATTATATTACAATGTAGTTACTGATTTCAACAGGAAAAGGATTAAGCTCAGAAAATCAGGTTAGGAACATGAAACCTGACTGAGGAAAATGGCACTTTTCTGGTGCTAAAAATCTCTTGTTATGTAAAAATAGATTAAAATTGCAGGCAAGCGTTTCAACCATTTTGTAAATGTTGCGTGTCATCTGGGAAAATACCAAAAGGTAAAGAAGTAGTAATAGTGGCATTCTGGATAAGTGTAACATATTTTAATATCTTTTAATATCTACAATGACATCCTCAAAAGCACGAATCATCAAAATAATTTTATTTCACAACAGCTCTCATCAATGTTGAGTCAATGTCTAAACCGACACATTGTTTTGCTGGGAATTTACCTTAGATGATACAATTTTGGGAACAAAATAATGCTAGATTATTATGTCTGGCACTAGCTTCATGATTAGAATTTTCTTTTGCAAAAGTATGAGAATGACCTTGATGAATCAAAGAGAACGTCCATTTTCAGCGTTCTGCTGAGTCAGAACTTCCCCTGGCTGTTTTCCAATATAGGCAAACTACGACGTGATTCTGTAGTTTAGGAGAAGCGCAGTGCTTGGATTCAATTCCAAATGTACCTTTTTAGAGGAAGTGAAGGTGCAAATGTAACACTTGTCTGGACCTTTTTAATGTATATTTTTTTCCAGGATGATATAGCAGCCGCAGAGAGAGGTCTTAGGAAAAGAGGTAGCTGCTTTAAAAAAAGTTGCTGACAGGGGCTACCTGCACACCTTCATCACCTCCGAAGAACCTTTCTGGAATTGAATCAGAAGTGTTGCCTAGTAGTTGACTTACAACAGTTAATAATAATAATAATAATAATAATAATAATAATAATAATAATAATAATAATAATAATAATAATAATAATAAAAAGTTGGAAGGGACCTTGGAGGTCATCTAGTCCAACCCCCTGCTCAGGCAGGAAACCCTATACCATTTCGGACAAATGGCTGTCCAGTCTCTTCTTAAAAGCTTCCAGTGTTGGAGCATTCACCACTTCTGGAGGCAGGTTGTTCCGGTTACAGGTTGTCTAGTGGTAACTGATTTCCAATTCAGTCAAATTACATTTAAAGTATTTTAGTTTGAAACACTTTAAATTAAAACTCTATTTGTATATAGGGGAAGAGCTGTACTTCACTCTGCTATCTTTCCTTGTTCATTTAGAGACTGTTTGAATTTACAACGGGATTGAAAAAAGTGACTTATGACTGTTTTTCACACTTATGACCGTTGCAGCAACCCCTGATCACGTGATCAAAATTCAGACGCTTGGCAACTGACTCATATTTATGACAGTTGCAGTGTCCTGGGGTCACGTGATCATCTTCTGTGACCTTCTGACAAGCAAAATCAATCGGGAAGCCAGATTCACTTGACAACTGCAGTGACTCACTTAACAACTGCAGTGACTCTCTTAACACCTGTGTCAAGAAAAGTCATAAAATGGGGCAAAACTCACTTAACAAATGTTTCACTTAACAACAGAAATGTTGGGCTCAATTGTGGTCGTACGTCAAGGACTACCTGTAGTTAAGATCCAGCAGGTACTGTACATCCTGAAGCTGAATCATCATCACCATCATCTCAAGAAAACAAACTTTCTATGGAAATCTTGGTTGGGTCTCAGCAATATATGGTTATAGTGTAGCTATTGCTTTACAACAAAATAAGACAAAATATAAGGAAGGAAATAGAACTTGATATTTCAGTTTAGACAATAATATTCTACTGACCTACGCCATTTTTTTTATAAGTAAGTAAATGGAAGCTGAAATGTTCTATGTTTAAATTATTTTATTGACTGGTTTGGTATTAAATGGGGAGGAAAAAAACCAGTCTGGGAGCCCGTATATTAAAGCAAACAGACTTTCTAAGATAGATTTGGCAATGGTCATGCATCTGACATCATGTCCAGTCTGTTCCCAAGTACCTCTTGGTGAAATAATAATCTTGGTGGGATTTACCCTAAGTCCTCATATTAAAAGCAGAACTTTTGAAGGAGGATTTTCATAAAAGTGCATTTTGCACCAACTATTATCTTGCACACCCCTGCTAAAGAAACTGAACCTCAAATGACGTATTAAGTTAAAATAGAATAGATGAGCAATAAGCAAGGCTCAGCCTTTATTAAGTAAGCACATAAGTCAACTAAGCTGATGAGGAGAAGGAATTTGCAAGAGTGTAATGAGAGATATGTCCTCAGTGACATAGTGGCTAAAACAGTGCCTGGAAAAGCATTACTTTAGAGCGCCTAGTAGAGAGCCCTGCTCTGGGGGCAGCACCTGGCTGACCTTGAGACTGATCTCATAAAGGTTCAGACTTTGTTAGTACTTGGATGGCACACTATTAGGAAATCCCAGGGCCCAAAAGCTAAATTAGCAAGTTAAGAACAAAAATTCTGGAGAATAAAGAAGTAGATTGTTTTCATATTGTTGTCAAGAAAACTTCGTGAACATGGTATGTAGAATTGAATTGAGTAGAATTCAGGGAACACTCTTCTTTGAAATGAGTGTCATGTCACTGAAACATGGTGACAAAATGACTACATTTTGGCAATGCAATATTTTTCCTGTCCCTTTCAGGTTTGGGAGTGATTTTAAGTGTGGAAATGGGGATAGTTTGCTTTGCAGAGGTCTTTCCTTCTAATCCCCAATAGCAGTGGTGGCGAACCTATGGCACGGGTGCCAGAGGCGGCACTCAGAGCCCTCTCTGTGGGCACATGCGCCATCGCCCCAGTCCTAGGCCTTCAGCTGGGTTTTATAAAACCTTTTCGCTTTAGGTCTCCATTGCCATGTGCAAAAAAAAATTTCAACAGTCAATTTCAACTTTTTGCGGGGAAAAAAAAGATCTTGCAAAGTTGGAATTGATTGATTGAACTTTTTAGTCCCACCCAGTCTGCCATTACCACCGCAGCCATGCCCACCCAATGGGCCACACCCACCCAATGGGCCATACCCATCCAATGGGCCACACCCACCCGGCACTCGACGATGCATAAGTGGGTTTTGGGTTGCAGTTTGGGCACTCAGTCTCTAAAAGGTTCGCCATCACTGCCCAATAGCAATAGCAATAGCACTGAGATTTATATACTGCTTCATAGTGCTTTATAGCACTCTCTGGGCAGTTTACAGAGCCAGCCTATTGCTCCAATAATCTGGGTCCCCATTTTACTAACCTTGGAAGGATGGAAGGCTGAGTCAACCTTCAATCAGGATTGAATCCAGACTATGGGCAGAGTTTGCCTGCAATACTGCATTCTAACCTCTGCGCCATCAGAGCTCCAATATTAACGCTATCCCAGAAGCTCCAAAATGGGCTATTTTCCACTGACGCTAAAGTATCACTGGATTGTCTCTGATGCACTTTCCAAAGATTTGGGGACTGAGTTGTTACCTGACCAATCCCTAAAATGTTGCCCACCCTTGGAGTAGGAAATAGCCATGAGTGGAAACCAAGTCAATCCTTTTTTCCCCCTAATCAGATTAATTCATGTACGAGTAAACCAATATTTACATAGGGCCGTATGCTGATATGGGATCACATAAAAATATGAAGTGGATTAGATCTAAATAAGGTTGTAGGAAAGTTTTTACTGCTTTCTCTCCTGAAATCATTGTGCCTCCACTAGGAAATGCTCAGAAAGTACGGAAATCTATGAGGGGATTGGATTTGGGGCTAAAAAGGAATGGAAAAAAATATTATTTCTATGTACCTTCTTCAGACCAAGCTGCCATTAAGATTGTTCATTCTGTGATAAGGATAGGTTCAGGTGTCCCAAAGGTGCTTTTTTAAGAGGCAACAAACGTTTTCCTTGAAGACGTTTCACTTCTTATCCAAGAAGCTTCTTCAGTTCTGAAGAACTGCCTTTTGAAAAAGCACCTTTGGGACAACCATGACCTGGATGGCTGAGAATCTCCATAGACAGATAGGTTCAGGTCAAACCCAGTTTATTTCTAATTGTTGACATTATCAGATGAGAACAATGTTATGAAATGTTATGAAATCTGGATTTTAAAATTCAGAATTAAACCAATGCCTACCACCTGAACACCTTGTGAAAGGAGAGAAAAGAGAGAGCACCGTTGGAAAGAATGATGTACCAAGCCTGATAGTGTAGCTTGAAGAATGGGTTACAAGAGTCCAAAAGACCAAGCAGGCAGAAAGACCTATTCTATCAGAAACATAAAAATATTTCATGCTGTTTCTGAACTGGGGGAAGCTGTTTTTACAGGGATTGAATCTCTCTAGTAAAAGTTCGTCAAAGATTTATCAATTGTTATTACAGGATCAGAATTCATGTCACTTATTCAAGGTTCCCATAATCTGCCATGGCTACTCTTGTAAAACCTTGGTTTTCTGTATTTAATAAGTTCAGGGATCAGAACCAAAGAAGGCACGCATAATAGAATGTACACAGTGGATTGGCGAAGGTGGGGGAGTGGCTGCATTGCAGCAATATAAATGAACTTATTTGATATCATTCTGCGAAGCTTCAGACTATGTTGCCTTAAAAGCCATGGCAAATTTATGAATGGAGCTGTGCAAAGAGGATTTAAAAAGAGCTCAGCAGCATGTGTTACAGGCCCTGGATGTAGCCTGCCACCAGCATAGCATGAAATCATTTGATAATTACACCATAGCCAAGGTGGATTAGTGTTCCATAAAAATATAGGGCTGCATTATTTTTATTTATATAACAGATGGATCATAGAGGGAGACTTTTTAAAAAATGAATGCAACACCATGCCACTGTTGACAGAAGATTTAGATGTGTTACAGTGTAACCCAGCCAAAACTGGCATATGTCACCATACCATATTTTCTTTCTGTTGGGGAGAGGAATGTTGGACAATGAATGTTTAATAAAGTGAATTACTTAGAAAGCAGCATTATCAGAAAGGAGAGGTTCCTGTATGTAGGTAATTTGCTTTACTATTTTTAATAAAAGGGCAAGCATTGATTTTCTCATGTTGATTCAGCATATATATCAATACACTGCATATACTTTATAATTAGTGGGATACAAGCAACAACATACAAGGTAATCTCAACATTAAATGCCCTAGCTTGCATAGAACAGTTTAAGTTCTTCTGAGCACACTGGCTAAAAAGTTCTAAAAAGTGATCAAGCATGTGCCATGGATCCAACAGAGGCTGGTGATCTGGTATAGATATTATCTATTTTACTAAAAAGGAGTATGTGAAGAACTCATTTGATCAAAATAAAAATGGTTTAGGTCAATGGCAATAGGGCCTCTGCTGATTACCATAGGATATGGAAGATGGTAACTTGGGAGTGTAAAAGAATTAAATGGTAGAGAGTACGACATGATGAATGAAAAGAAAGAAAAAAAATCTTATGTGTTATTTCTATGAAATGAAGAGAAAAAAGAAGGATAATAGATCTAAATAAAATTGTGGAGTGAATGAATATATCCAGGAAAATTAAAGTAGATGTCTAATTAATAGTGAAAGAGCTAACATGTATGTCAGAAAGTATGGATTTGTATCATCAAGGTATTTGTCAGTATTTCTGTTTTAAAAAGGTTTTTTTTCTTTTGTATATATGGTTTAAGCATTCAGACTAGCCACAAAACTTGAGAGAATGAATGAAAAAAAATTGTTTATGAATAGAATAGAATAGAATAGAATAGAATAGAATAGAATAGAATAGAATAGAATAGAATAGAGCTGGAAGGGACTTGGAGGTCTTCTAGTCCAGCCCCCCACTTAAACAGGAGAACCTACACCATCTCAGACTTTTTCAAAAGGCAAACTTTGTTTTTCCTTGAAGACATTTCAGTTCTCATCCAAGAAGCTTCTTCAGTTCAGCTTCTTGGATGAGAAGTGAAACATCTTCTGGGAAAAGACAAGCATCTTTAGGAAAAGTGGGACAGTCACCATCTCTCAGCCCTAGGAAGAAGACAATGGCAAACCACTTTTGAAAAACCTTGCCAAGAAAACTGCAGGTACTTGCCAGGCAGTTTTTGAGAATTGGACATGATGAAAGAAAAAAATTATTCAGAATACTAGTGATTCTGGGATTGCACCAGGTTTGACTCTTAAGGGGGTAGCGTTTCCCTATGGAACAGCAGTCTCCAATTTGGAGGTCTTCCTGGATTTACACCTCCATAGCTGCATGACCACCAATATGTTTCCAGTAATTCAAAGTTTACAGTAATACAGTAATGCTGTATCACTGAAGCCTGAATAACTACAAAGCTACATAATTCACATAACTTCTTCTCACCCAGTCTGAATTGCAGCTTGGGAGGAAATAGGAGAACATATGTGAATATATCCATTAACTGGGTCAGGAAAGAGTAAGGGGCTATGGGTGAGGTGTAGGTCAGTGGAGATGAATGTGTGAATGGGAGAGGAGGACTAATGTGAAATACCACCATTACAAAAAGTTTAATATTTTAGGTTGTCCTCCTTGAAATGTTGTCCTTTAAATGTAAGAATATATGGCAAAGTCTGCATCCAATTTAGGGCCACCAGATCTGAGCTATAAAAACCCACAAGACTACAGCATCTTCTTAACTGGTAGTGATAATCCAATTGAATTTCAGAATGGCTATGGAAAATAAGACTTCAAGGACATCACCCTGCATTAATGAAAAATACAGCTTGGGCCTCTTAGAGCATGATCAAAACGTTTAAGTTAAAATAGACCTTTTCTATCTTCTGTCCTCTTTAAAAACTTAGGAAGCAAGAAGTCAACAACACAGCCAAGAGGGACTAGGACTTAAATAACACAGCTGTGGGATTAGGAAAAAAAGATCAAGCACAAGTGTAGTTTAAGCCTCTGTTGTAATTAAAACATGAAATGTGGAACAAACTGCATTTTGGGAGATCAAGTTTGTAAAATGCTTTATTTATATTTCAGGTTCTCCTAACAGGAAGACGCAGGGAAATACTGGATATATTTTTACACACCCCGCTCATTAGTTTGATCACAAAACATACTCAATGAAAAGCATATTAACCATTCATCAATAATAGTAGTAACTAAGACTTTTTTTTACTGAAGATTGTTTTACAGGTTTTTTTAAACTGCCTCAGATCAGCATATCCGTGGGTTAAAAAGCACTTTCTGTATTATTTTCAATAGACACTGCTATGTACACTTTTTTTAATTCACCTATTTATTTTAATACTAATGGACTATCTTTCCAAGACTCAAGATGGCCTAGAAAACTCTATTATTTCATCTTTCTGAAGGTAAAATTTATTCAACTTTCTAATCCTTTCCTCTTTTTAGTTACCTGTGGTGCGTTTGAAATCTGTTCAAGAAGTGTAGGGGACCCTGTGAAGAAGTGGGAAACGGGCCTATGAAGTGCCGCAGGAGAATGTATTTCCCTTTCCATCAGTGGAAATTGCTTCTGCTATAGAATATTTGGTTTGATTTTGACTTCTATGAGTGCTCTTTGTTACAGGTAATGCTGCACACTGATTGATGCTAGCCTTATCAATGAGAACCAGCTGAAGAAATCCTTGTTTGTTTGTCACATACACATTAGATCAGTTTTTAAATGCAACATGAAAACCTGACCACTAGGTCAGTAGAAAGCCAGAGAGAAAACTCACATTACCAGACTGACGGTGGCATAGTCTTTCCATCATAAAAAAGTATTTTTTATGCTATTCCCCATGATAGTTCCTCATATAATAATTGATTTTTTTTATACATACAACAATTCAAAATCACATTCACATCTTTAAACCATATAGATCAAATTCATGTTAATGGGACAATTGGGGGGGGGGGAATTTCCTACCCTTCTGTTATAGTATACTTCTAGCACTAATGAGGTTTGTAGCCAACTATTTTTAAACATTTTTTGTGATGTCCAATAAACATGAAGGATATTTTGTTGAATGAATTTCATCTTTAGAACACATTAATACAGTGATTAATACATAATCTCTGAAAGTCAGAGATCCTGGAATAAAATTGCCTGCCTTTTGATTTTTTTCGGAACAATTTATTCACCTGCATTAGATTTAAAGACAAAAGTGACACATTTTTAATTCGGTTTTTTTTAATGTGATTTTTAAAACCAACATTGGATTGTTATATTTTATAATATGCTGTTAAGGGTTATTAAATATGATATAAATGAAATAAAGATATGTACAGCAGAATCGTGATATGTAACATTTTAAAGAATAGTAAGCTAAAATACAGATCTTCCTAATAAATTAATGGTTATCATGCAGCATACATAAAAAAACAAATGGTGTAAACTTTCCAAAATCTTTGAATTTAATTCTAAGAAACTATGAGTGGTCAGAATCCATTTGTATCACTAGAATGTTCAAGTTAATGAAGGGACATTTTGGTGGGTTTCTCAACAGACAGAGGCAGCCACACCTTATACCTGAAGCATAAACATTAAATATCATTTTTTTTGTTTTGGTTTTGGTGTCTTCAAATCAGTCTTCATTTCTGGCAACTTCCTGGAAAAACCTATGAATTTTCTGAAGTGGTTTGCCATTGCATTCTTCCTAGGGCCGAGAGAAAGTGACAGGTGCAAAAGCCACCCCAACTGGCTTTGTGCCTAAAATGGTACAAGAACTCAAGATTTCTAGCCTGGTGCCTTAATCATTACACCAAACTGGCTCTCAACATATAAATAATACAGACCTTTTGAACCTTTTGTTTTTCGGGAATTTCTTACTTATAAAATACACCCTACTGCAGAAAAAGGATTCTCTGTTTTAAAACCAGGAGGTAGAGTATATTAATAGTATATTACATTAAAACTGGCTGCATAGATAAAAGCTTTCATTGGACTTCTGGTTTATGAGTATTTTGATTAAATAATCTCTGCAAAAGAAAAGTACATTTTTGAAAAACAGAAACTCTTTTTATTGACAATTTGACTACTCTGGGCTCTTTTTAAGTTCTCATTACTTTAGTTGATTATCACACAGCAAACTATGTATTCTCAAGAGTTTCAAAAGTAGTTTAAAATGCAGCATACGGCTGGAGAAAAATGAATCTATCGTGAATAAGAAAATCTGATCTCTTTTTAGGAACTGTGGATATGCAAAGCTCTGGGTAATGGAACTGTAGATAATAAAAGCTGTTTGTGAATAGTAAAAAGGAAGGGTGAGCAAATCCTTTGAAATTTGTTTCAAAACTCCATAGAAGATTTGGAGCACTATGGAACTCATTCTCTGTAGGAATAACTAAGTTGATGTAAGTAAGAGAGATGGGAATAGATTCATTTGTTGTGTACCTATAATTTTTCTATACTTTCAGTTACTTTACAGACATGCAAAAGGATAGGTGGACATTTGTGCATGATTAAAGTACATTTTTTTCAAAGTTTCATTATCCATGGTTTTGTTATTTGTAATTCCTGCATAGAAAAGAACCCCACAAATAACAGAAATATTATACTTTAGATGGCTAAATATTTATTTTTCAAATATTCTGTTTGTATGACAGAATTATTTTTAATGTGATAAATTGTAATATTTCTTTAAACTGTCCCAATGTTTTAAGAGATATTGACTGCTCTTTGTTATGCTAAATAATTGAAATAGATCATGTACATTTCCTATAAAAATATGTCTCATTACACCATAAACTATTTTTAAGGCATGTTTCCCACCAGAGATCAAGCTTATATATACACTTATCCACGCTGAAAACATGCATATAATTACATGGTTTGCATTCTTTTACATGCAACCTCTCTTCTGAAAGTTGGCACAAGGCAAGAACTTACATTTATGAAATTCAAAAGGGCCCAGATTTCTCCTTTTAGGTTGGAATGTTTTTGTTAGCAATTGATTATGAACTAACAAAGAGGGGTTTTTTTGTTGATTTTGTTTCAATGAAAAGTACTTTGGAATAAAACATCCCATTTTTACCTGTCAGAGATGTGACGCACCTCATTGTGCATATCTAAATGTGTATGCTTCCTATTTCATTGAATCACCACATCCCATCATCCAAGATGATTATATGCAGCTATTTTCTTACCATATAGTTGAATCATACCATTCTTTTAAGGGGATCCAAAGGATTATAATCCTCAATCTATTTTCATATTTAATACAGTCTCTTTATGTGAACAATGCAACATTAATGATAAACCTATGGTAAAGAATGGCAATAATTTCCATCAATAGGGTAATTTGACCCACAGCTATATTTGTCAAGGCATTGTCCATTATCTTTTCACACACTCTACTGTTCATATAAGTAAACCATTTATACAGTTATATAAGTAGCCAATTATATAGAATTAACTAACATTGAAAAATACTGAACATTCCAGTGAAGCATCATTTTCTTATGGGGATGCATACTAAAAACATATAACATTAATGTTAAACATCATCTTTAAAAGTAATTCTTGTTCTAACTATAGATAGCTGCATTATCAAGTGATGAACTGTTAACATTCTGAATTTATTCTGGGAATAAAATTAATTGCCTCCAAAGCTGTTTAAGAAAAAGACCTCTTTTAGCATTGCTTCATGACCATTGGCAAGAACAGTCTGTGGGTTCCTGAATTGTATAGCTGACCCAGGTTGAGTTACCACTGCAATATAGTTGTACAGTTCGCCTTTGTAGTCCCAGTTCTCTGCAACATTTGCAGAATCTTGCATATGTATTAATGTTATAATTATATATGCTTGCAGAAGGACATTTTCCATCGCAGGAAACAATATTTACCTGGGAATAAATACACAAAAAACTCCAGTAAATAAAATGGGTTAATATGTGCATGACTTCCAAACCTTAACAGAGCTGATGCAAACAGTAATGGTTCAATGCTTACCGGTGTATTACTTCGACAATCATTTTTGCGTATTGTCATTCTAACAGTCACTTTTTTACAGAATTTTCCATCTTCTTTGCCTACAATAATGAATTGTTTGGAAAATATGAACATCCCTATGCATAGCTGTACCCCAAAAGGGGATAAAATATGCTAAGTAAAAATTATGAAATAATTATGAAAAGAAATGAAGTAACTTCTGATGCTATTGTATTTATAATTTTTAAATGAGGTATTTTTAAAATAAGGGTTTAAAAAAAGGTTTGCCCAAAACACTAGAGATGCAGTGTCTAGATACTATAAAGATTATGCTTTGTTCTGGTACAATTGCCACCAAGGGGAGTGAAACTTACACAGCTGCCAGATGTCCACTTTCTAAAGTGGCAGAAACATAATCATATGCATTTATTTTAAAATCCTGGGATGTCAACTCAGACTTCTAACTAAGAATTCAGATTGACAAACATAAGTTAATAGATTTAACCCAAAGTCCTCAAACTATGTAGTATTAATACCTTACTCCATAATCTGAAAAACAGTTCTGACAGTAGTTTAATCTAGGTAAAGTAATACTGTACAACAAAATGGGCATGATAAATATGTAAATCAAGATAATGTGTCTATTCAATATTTATAACATTTAACATACATAGTTATGCATATATGCTATTCTGCTGAAATTTACAACATATTTAGCGAATGTAAGGAATTTAATGTAATAATGTAATGTAATAATGTTTAATGTAACATAGGTAAGGAATTTGAGAATTGTGTTTAAATGATTTGATACAGTATTGTATTACATATGACCTTGTGAGTCAAGTCTCAATTCAGTTCCACAATTCAACAATGTGATGGAAAAAAGAGCATTGTTGCCTAACTGGTCACAGAAAATTAAACAAATGAGATGCAACTGTAGGATTGGGACAATTCAGCCATACAATTTTCTAAATACCTTCTGTTTATCTCATTTCTCTTGAATTGGCTGTCTGTTTTAAATACAGTAAGCAGTTTGCAATCAGGATAAGCTGTAAGATTGGCATAGCAGGAAAGGCGTTTCCTATCCCCAACATGTGTAACTAACATAATTTGATTAATTAAATTCAGCGCAATATGTAGCATAGGACTATAGTTTCATCTGCCTAAATGATAACAAAGCCATAATTGAGGGGTCCTTGGTGCTCTCTGAGCTTGTTTTTTTGCAGATGTTTCATTACCCAAACTAGGTAACATCATCAGTGCTAGTCTAAAGCATTACTAGCACTGATAATGTTACCTAGTTTGGGTAATGAAACTTCTGCAACAAAAGAAGCAAGTTCAGAGAGCACCAAGGACCCCTCATGTCAACTCTGAGTTACAAATATTCTCCTTTATTAAAGCCATAATTATAATTAGTTTGTTAATGGCTCCATATTTGGCTTCCCTGGATGGCTGAATCCTGTATTTTCATATCATATTTAGCATGTTTAACTATAGATTTGCATGTTCTTCATTTTTGTCCTATTGCCAGATTGTTATATTTAATCCTTCTGTATCATAATAAAATAAATGAGACTATTCAGATATTTATTGAGGATATAACATTGGATAGAGAAACATGCCATGCTCTCTGCAGAAGTGTTATTTGAACAGCAAGCTTTAATAAGCAAAAAATATTTTTCTATGTTCTACAGCAGTGTTGAAATTACTCAGTTAAGCAAATAATAAATAAATCGTGCAGCAAATGAAACACTATGCAAATGCTTACTGCCAACAGTACATTGTTGGCTAACAACAATGCACTGCCCATACAGTGCAAAATGAAAAGATGTGAGCAAATCAGAAGAATGAGCAGTTAGTACTACAATGCAGCTCTTTTGTGATGGGAGGGGCATTATGCTTCTAGGAGGGAGTACATTGTTGGAAATCAACAATGGCTCTGTTTGGATTCATTCCTACTGATTTCCAAGAAAATGTACCTGTATTACACTTAAGGCTAGGTGTAGGTGTAATTGGGCTAACAGGGAATGGGAGCAAAAATGATACTCCAGAACCTAAGGACATTACAAATTGAACATATTATACATGATGAATAGATGCCCCAAATCAATATTCAGCATTTTATCTTTACTTATGCTATCAACAGTAGCCTCTCAACTGGATTGTTTATGAGTGATTATGCTGAATAAATATATGCACTAAAATGACAATTTTAAAAAAGCATTATTAACAAACTATCTAGTCATCACTAGTGAAGATACTACTTTTATTACAGATAAACTTTGTTTCATCCTAGCTTCAGGTAACCAGAAAAGTTACCTTCAAAGACTGGAATCTGTTTATGAACATGTAACCAATAATATTTTTGAATTTTGTATTGAATCAATGTTTAAAATTTCTTCCCTTTCATGTCCCCAAAGTGACGCTTCAGTAGCAACTTACATGTCTTGCAGCATCCTTCAAGGAATGGGACAATGTATCCTCCAATCTAAATATATACAAAAATAAAAGTCAGATGCACTGTAAAATTCTTCGTTATAATTCTAATTGTATATGAAAAACATAATTAGCTGCTATTATGAAACCTAAACTAATACAGATAGAAGTGCTATGTAGCTGTAGATGTAAGTGTCAGGAGAAATAATGCTTTCCATGGGAAAATTAATCTATATTCTGGTGTCTAGCTATAAATATTTGGTGATGTATCTGCATGCAATAATTTTATGGTCCCCATAAAATTATATGAAAAAAAAAATATGTTGAAGCACTAACCTTCACACATTCTGTTTCATTAAAAGGTGGACAGCTTATGGGTGATGTAATTAGAACTGATCCAACTGGTGTATTTATGCAATCATATTTGAGACAGTTTAAGATCCAACTTGACCCAGGCTACAAAATATTTAAAAAACATTATCAGAAATACAAAAGCACCTTGGTATTATGCAGAAAGTTAGAAAAACTGGAGCAAATTCCAAAAGCTCGGTTTGCTATTACCCTTTTTCTTAATCTACAATGCTATGTATGTTTGAGGTCTCTTTGAGAACATTTTTTTTGTAGCTGTATGCAGTAATTATATTAAACCTTACCAAATCCTTCCACGGTTGAATGGGGTCAATATAATGTTCACAACAATGTAGGTCCATGTGAAGAGTAAATCAGTACCAAAGAACAGTGCCATAGAATAATCATTATTCGTGGATAGCAAATTAGACTTAGTGTTTACCATACTGTATATATAACTTTCACTATGAAGAAATGCCACCATGAAGAATTATCAAGAATTGTGTTAGCTCACCACCAAGATCAGCATTTCCTTGTGTTCTGTGAGCTATAAGTTGATCAAAGTAATGCTCACTAGGATTTGAAATATTTGGGAGCTATGCACAGTTGGGTCTTTTGTAATGGGTTGTAGAATGGCTATGGTCATGTATTAAACATACTCAGGATTTGTAATATTAAATCTATCATGCTACTAAATATATCATATAGTTAAGTATGCACAACTTTGTATTTCCAGAAAACCATTTGATTTCAGATCACTGTGATTAGTGAAAAGAGAATTCCCAGCCAAGATAAGAGTAGTATTTGGAATTGCAAATGAAATTCAGGATTTGACTTAATGAATCAATGAACACCCTTTACAGAGCCTCCCAAAACATCTCAAATAAACCAAAAGTCCCAGCAGCCCAGGAAGAAAAAACAGGAGTCACCTACAACATACAATATAAAGACTGCAATAGCCACTACATAGGATAAACAGGCAGAAGACTGACATACTACACAGATGAACACCAACTAGCAGTCAGAAGACATAATGAAAACTCCTTAATTTTACAACACAGACTTAACCATAGTTTCATCTGGGAAACTCTGACCAAGCCAAGTCCAAAAATGCTAGAGAATTCTTGGAAACCTGGCACTCTGACAAATTGGCCATCAACAGACACATAGACATAAACAACAACTACAAACCATTCAAAAGAGACAATCAACAAGCCCAAAAAGGAACAAAAAGACCAAAACCCCTCCCCACCAACAATCAACACCCAGAGATTAACACCAAGATTAATATTAACGATCAAGAAGCAAACAATGCCCCAGTTAAGGAACTGCCAAACAAGCTAACAGTCAACAGCCCAATCAAAGAACTACCAATACCACTCCAAAAACAATGACAGGGCAAGACACTAGAATATAAAATGGGAGCAAATCCAACTCCCTACTTGCACTAATGATGTTTCCCGTTTGGGTAATGAAACGTCTGCAAGAAAACAACCAAATTCAGAGAGCACCAAGGACCTCTCACACTTTCTTAAAAAAAAATGTACCTTAAAGTATGAAATTGTTCCATTGGTGAATGTGTGAACACAAGACACATTCTTGCATTTTCCACAGCAAGTTGTTAGATCCTTTGGATGTTCATATACTTGATGCTGAAAAGGATGATAAAATATTGAATATGGTTTACAATAAAGCAAATAGCAAAATTACAAGAATAAAAACCCCACATTTGTTCTGTATTGTATTCACTATATGTTTATGGAAAGTATATAAGAAACCGAAACTATCGAAAACTTTCCAAAGGGGAGCTTTACAAAATGTCTTGATATGAGCAAACAAGCTGTCCTCAAAGCATTAAAGTCCCAGTCCTCCTTGAAAGGCTTTCCCAGCTCTCTGCAAATGTATGTGCATGCAGAGACACTTTGCTTCACTGGAAACTTCACCAGAATTGTTTATTTATTTATTTTTAAACCCATTATATTAAACTACTGTATACTTCAATGGTTACATTGACTTGGGCTTAGATTATCTAGGTTTACTGCTGCTTAAAACCAAAATTCATTGCGTGTCTTTCTGTATGAGCAGTTTGAATTGAAAGGGCAACTACTGCTTTACTTCACTTCTCCCATCACAACAGAGTAGAAAATGTGAATGATGTCCCCTCTCTCTCTTTTTAACTTCTCAGTGAAAACGTATAGTTTAATTTTGAACTTCTTACAGATTTGCACCTTGCTGCACAATCAATAATGGAGGTATTCATCCGATAGAACTTGGTAACAGGGTCAAGTATATTTGTGCAGTATGAAGTGTGACAAATGCCACCAGATGAGTGTTCAACAATGGATTGTCCTGGAAGCAGAACGCCTCTTTCATTGTTCAGACATACTTTGTCTTTTGCTAGAAAAATGCCAATAAATACAAAAGACATTATGTAAAATTGTTCACGTGCTTGAAATATCATTGCTATTTCAAGCAAAGAAAGTGAGACAAGCAACATGCTTAAATATTCATAAACATCACTGATGAAAGAAAATGAATACATTAATATTTACTCATAACTTTCTCCTGACTTCTATCAATAGAATCCTACTGCAGTCATAAAACAATGGAGCTAGGCACAATGGAGCTAGCTATTTCCAAGTCTTTTCAAGTTGCAGGGAAATAGCATTTGCTTATAAAAATTCCTTTATTTTAACATGATTTTTAAATATGAATTATATATTATACTGCCTTAAAATGCGTGGTTCATAAATAGAAATTATTCATACTGGCATAAATTAGAGCTTTCAAAATAAAAATGGGTCTACTTACAACATTTATATTTAGTGCAGTGACAAACATTTTCTGTGCTGTTCTGGAATTTTTCATCTAAGACCATTTTCTCTCCCTGTTCACATCAGAAAAATATCAATATTATCCCACATATATTGTTCTTCAATATCAGTGTTTCTGTTCACTGTATCTTCTTAACAGAGTTATGGATTCTAACATAGTAAAAGCCCATACATATATATCCAGAAAGAAATCTGAGTCCTAGATGTCTTATATAAATCACTAATTTTGAGATTCTCGGACATGTCACTTGAATTACACATTCACTAATTAATTCTGCACTTGTTTAACAAAAGTCAATGCTGATGAGACCCATAGGACTTACTCCTATTGAACCTACTGAGTCAGCATGTCCAAAGGGTCTCAAAGAGTCCCAAATACACATGTTGTTAACTTTTCTCAGAGGAAAAATGTATGTCAGATTAATAAGCAACCTCTCTTTTCAGTTTGTTGAGTTCTACCAAGAGAATTTTAATTAACATATAAAACCCTCATATACAGGAAAGAGTGCTACAATGAGCATTAATTTGCAATATGTACTTGTTTTATTAAACAGGTACTATAATTACAACAATTGATGAAACATAAATAAACTACCAATTCTTGTTGAGTATTCTAGTTATTTTTATATATAAATATTGGTGAATTCAAAAGATCTTAGTATACTCTAAATTCTAAAAAACAATGATTGATAGATAGATAGATAGATAGATAGATAGATAGATAGATAGATAGATAGATAGATAGATAGATAGATAGATAGATAGATAGATAGATAGATAAACTTTATTGTCATTTTTTTACTGTGGGCACACTGGCACACATTAAAAATGAAATTCTGTTGCCTGCTCTCAAGAATGTACATATACATAACATACATATAAACAACAATAGATTGCAGATACTTTAGGCATATTTCAGTAAGATTTCTTACCAGTTTACACTGAGGCTTTGGAATTGTATTACATGCACACTCTAAAATAATAAATTGAAGAAGGGAAAATCAGTCCTCCTAAAGCTGTCCATACAGCAAAACATTCATCAAATGCATTTTTTTAAATTATATTTTTCGAACAATACAACCAACATTGCACTAAAAATTGTGACACTGTAAATATTTTGAAGATTCATTATAGTATAAACTTTCAAGGAAGAGAGACCACTTCACTCAATGGGCTGATGTTTGTAAGTACTGTAACAATGATTTTGTTAAACTAACCCTACAATAAGGATAGAGCAACCACTTCTTGTCTCCACTACCTCACAAGGCAAACCTCAATCTTGCAAGTCTGAAAGTGCACTTCTTCTGCTTCACCTTTACAAGTCCAAGAAACTTAGGAGGGTTCCTTCTGAGACTTTTGCCATAGTTCCATTCTTTCTGTGGGATCAGCTTTCTCTCATTCGACCATCGCATAGTCTGTGGCATTTAATCTTGTCTCCCAAAGTCATTTGTACTTACACGTAGTACCCACCCTTTGGTATATTATCCTCCCCGACCCTGAGATTAGATTGATCCGGCCCCTGTTAGTCTTTTATAAGATCTTGAAATTTTGGTTTTGTGCCCGAGATGAGCAACTATATAAACTGAATAAATACATTTCATAATTCAATATTTATTCAGTGTATGTAAAAAAATTTCTAATCATTCAACAGAATTTTCATGTCCACCTTGTCTATGTTTATCCTGACTGCAACTCCATTCATTGCAAAGGAGCAAAGGATGATTTTGCACATTAGTAACATTGGTTGTAGATCAAAGCCCAATAACGATAATTTATGAGCCGTGGTGGTGCAGTGGTTAGAATGAAGTATTGTAGGCTAACTCTGCCCACAGCCAGGCATTCGATCCTGATGGGCTCAAGGTTGACTCAGCCTTCCATCCCTCTGAGGTTGGTAAAATGAGGGCCCAGATTGTTGGGGGCAATAGGCTAATATTATAAACTGTCCAGAGAGTGCTGTAAAGCACTACAGCAGTGATGGCGAACCTTTTAGAGACCGAGTGCCCAAACTGTAACCCAAAACCCACTTATGCATCATCGGGTGCCAGGTGGACGTGGCCCATTGGGTGGACATGGCTGCGGTGGTAACAGCAGACTGGGTGGGACTAAAAAGTTCAATCAATCAATTCCAACTCTGCAAGATTTTTTTTTTCCCTGAGAAGTTGAAATTGGCTGATTGATTGAACCTTTTTTATTTGTACACGGCGGCGGAGGCCTAAAGCGAAAAGGTTTTATAAAACCCAGCTGAAGGCCTAGGACTGGGGCGATGGCGTGCGTGCCCACAGAGAGGGCTCTGAGTGCCACTTCTGGCACCCGTGCCATAGGTTCGCCACCACTGCACGACAGGGTGCTATATACATGGCTATTGCTATTTTACAAAGAATTTAAGTTGTATAATTTTGGAAACTAAGGAAAACTTTCTAGGCAATAAAACAACTCTAAAAACTATTCAGTATCAACCTACCACATTTCTAGATTGTTTTGAACCATAGTTATAATTTTAATCCAACACCATTGACTTTGTATTTTCAAAAAAAAAATGCTGTTAATTGCTCGAAGATAAATGAAGAAAAAAACATAATTACCACATCTACGATATGGACAACATTTTTCTGGACTCCAAACTTGTATCAGGGACATTCCCAACATACATTTAAATTCAGGACAACGAAAGGTTTCACAGACTGCAAGTTAAAAATAGAAGACATGTGGTTTTATCCTCATATTCTTGAAATGGAAGAATTCCATTTGAATGAAAAATACTCAAGATGATACTTACTAATCAAATATAAATAAAAATGTTTTAATTGTGTGTTTAATGTCTCAGTCTTCACTATTTACTGATGTACATCTTAATATATATAAATAATATTAATATTAATGTATTAACCTTCTATCTTTCTTGCATAACTGAAAATGAATGCAGATTAATAAAAAGTTTAATTCATGACAAATCTGTAAATTTATAGCTCAGAACAATCACCGCAAAATAATTAAGATAACCTCTGAGAACAAACTCACCACACTGATAATCAGGGCAACATCTGTCAGTAGTATTGCCATTCACAGTGAGCCTTTCTCCTTCTTGACAGATGGGAATTTGATCAGAACAAATGCTACAGGCTAAAAGAGAAATATATAATTTATCTGAAAATAAAGTTGGCTATTTTTTATTATTCAGTTTTCAATAATTGCATACAGTTTTGTGAACTACATTTTATTTCCTTTTAACCATAGTCTACAACAGGGGTAGTCAACCTTGGCTCTTTTATGACTCGTGGACTTCAATTCCCAGAATTCCTGAGCCAGCTTAGCTTAAAAGAGCCAAGGTTGACTACCCCTGGTCTACAACAAATAAAAACAGAATTTCATTTTTAATGTGTGCCAGTGTGCTCACAGTAAAAAATGACAATAAAGGTTATCTTATCTTATCTTGCCTTGCCTTGCCTTGCCTTGCCTTGCCTTGCCTTGCCTTGCCTTGCCTTGCCTTGCCTTGCCTTGCCTTATCTCAGTGGTGGCGAACCTATGGCACGGGTGCCAGAGGTGGTACTCAGAGCCCTCTCTGTGGGCACGCGTGCCGTCGCCCCTGTCCTAGGCCTTCAGCTGGGTTTTATAAAACCTTCTCGCTTTAGGTCTCCACTGCTGCGTACAAAAAAAAAAAGTTCAATCAGTCAATTTCAAATTCTTGCAGGAAAAAAAAAGATCTTGCAAAGTTGGAATTGATTGATTGAACTTTTTAGTCCCACCCAGTCTGCTGTTACACTGCAGCCACGCCCACCCAGTGGGCCACGCCCAGCCAATGGGCCACACCCACCCGGCACTCGACGATGCATAAGTGGGTTTTGGGTTACAGTTTGGGCACTCAGTCTCTAAAAGGTTCGCCATCACTGCCTTATCTTATCTTATCTTATCTTATCTTTTATACAAGCTGGTCGATACAAATTTTACTACAAGAAAGAAGGAGGTACAAGCTCTTATTCAGTTAAGCTTTCAATGCACCATTACAGTATGTTGGCATTATACACCCTACCTTTTCACAATATCATTTTAGGCAATTGTTCACAAGTGACAAATTTCAGCAGGTAAATATTACTTCAGGATTGATCACTGAAGTAATACAATATGTATACGTGATTCAAACGTAATTCCCATTTTTGCAATTCTTAAAGTCCTAGAAGATAATGATCTATTTTCATTCTCTTCTTCTCCTCCTTTTCCTTTTAAAGAAACTTCATCTTCACTCTCATTACTAACTACATTTCAAATTACCTCCACCTGAAATTTAAAATGGTCCTGAGTCACCAAATGTTTCTTTGAAGCAATATGGATACAGGAATGTATGATGTGAAGCATGAAACAACAAGTATTATTGATCTACGATACTATTCTTATATCTTTGAGGCCTTGAAGTATAAGTAAGAATTAAATCTGACGTACAACAAATATAAGAGAAGCAGCAGGTGCCTTCCACATGGGCAGCAACCAAAGTTTGATCTGATCGACAATGGGGAATTGGTTCCATAGATTTACATTTTTCTGGATCACATTCTGAAATAAGCAGAACATAAACAAGCCAAATGAAGTAAAATAAAACTTGGAGTGTTCATTTGTATTGCTGTACTATTATTAATTTCTGGAATAATATCTAGTACAGGTAGTCTTCGACTTACAATAGTTCATTTAGTGACCATTCAAAGTTACAACGGCACTGAAAAAAGTGATTTAGGACCATTTTTCACACTTATGACCGTTGCAGTATCCCCATGGTCATATGATTTAAATTCGAATGCTTGACAATTGACTCATATTTATGACGGTTGCAGTGTCCCAGAGCCATGCAATCCCCTTTTGCAACCTTCTGACAAGGAAAGTCAATGGGGAAACCAGATACAATTAACAACCGTGGTACTAATTTAAGAACTGCAGTGATTCATTTAACAAATGTGGTGAGAAAAGTTGTAAAACTCACTTAACAAATTTCTCACGTAGCAACATAAAATTTGGGCTTAATTGTGATCGTAAGTTGAGAACTAATTCTATACGCAGGGTTGCCATTTTATTTTTTTTAACAATAAGAATTGTTGTTAGAGCCCATGACCAGGACTGCCACCCTTGCATCTTGGTTCATCTTCCTATTATTGCTACATAGCACTTCCTGGATAAAGAAACTGCCTTATCCAGGGTCCTCCCCCTTAAGATTGGTTTGGCTGTTGAGAGAGGGGTGGTCCCATAAACTGGAGAGGAGGAGGAATAATAATGATGGTGATGGAATAAAGCATTGAATTCTGCCAAAAATACAAACAATACAGTATCTCAAACTTTAGTCTCCCACTGAAAGTGATGGGAAAACCCGATGACGGATCTGATGGTCCATATCTGAGTTCAGATAACATATGACAGCTTTTAACTAGACCAGGGGTAGGCAACCTTGGCTCTTTTATGACTTGTGGACTTCAACTCCCAGAATTCCTGAGCCAGACATGCTGGCTCAGGAATTCTGGGAGTTGAAGTCCACGAGTCATAAAAGAGCCAAGGTTGCCTACCCCTGAACTAGACAAAAGACAATTAAAAATTACCAAAGGCCAATTTCCAAATGACGGGATTCATTAAGCAGACTAGTATGCCTTAAAAGAAATAAATCTCAATGCAAATTCTGGCCTAGAATTTCTCCTTTAGAAATTCTGCGAAGAGAAATTGCTCTCAGCTTGCTTTTCCAGATAGCTAATCCTGAAAAATCCTCGACTAACAAGAGTTTTCAATTTTTAATAAAAGTTTTAAGAGCGTTTCCTCTTCGTTCCCATTGAGATCCAGTCATTTCTGAATTCCAGTTTGGTGAGTTCATTCATCTTCAGCCCTAAAACACTGAGCTCTGATCTCACCTGGGCCCTAAACCATTCATTCTCTTCACTGAAACTTATCTACCTAAGAAAGCGTCATTCTCAGCTGCCTGGGCCTTTTTTTTTTGTTCTGATTCATTTCTCACTAGTAGTCCCAGATAAGGTTTTCCCATGATTCCTCCCATGCACAATTCTCTAGTCTGAAATGGTATAGGGCTGGGGTCCGCAACCCCCGGTCCGGACCGGTACGGGGCTGCGGCATGCCAGCAACTGGTCCGCATAAACAAGCAAAGCCCCATCCATGGGATGCAAACAGCACACAATACCACGCACCCTCCGGTCCACAGAAAAACCTCTCTCCATGTAACCAGTCCCTGGTGCCCCAAAGGTTGGGGACCTCTGGTATAGGGTTTCCTGCCTGAGCTGGAGATTGGACTACAAGACCTCCAAGGTCCCTTCCAACTCTATTATTCTGTTATTCTTGCAAATTAGCTCTCACAACCATGTGGTTGTTTCCCATCACTTTTTCCTTATATCAGTAGTCTCTCTTCCAGGTGTTCATTTATCCTTAATCCACTCCTTGGGGATTACTTCCTTCTGCCATCTCTCTCTCTGTGTGTCTTTATGCAAGACAGTAAAGACTGCTTTGAAAATGATTTTTTTTAAATTCAGTACTTACCACATGTATAATTTGGACAGCAGGAGTTATCTTGATAATAGGTCACCAGTTTCTCTAAGACTTTGCATTCAGGAACCAGGGTGTCACAAAGGCTTTGATTGCAAGCTTTATGGATAGCCAAACAGACCCAAAAAGAATGAAAAAAAATGCTGCTGAGTATAGCTTTAAAAATGTGCCACATTTTGGCACCCGCGCTAAATATTGCCACAGAAATATTTTCAATTATAAATTCAAAAAACGTCAGTACTCCCATGCCCTGTAAAAGATCCTGGAGCCAAGCAAACAGAAGCAGAATCCAATAGGCAATTGCATTGGACTGTTGTTTTTTTTTCATATATACATATAGGTTTCTCAGAAAACAAGCTGCATAAAAAAGAATCTTTTAATTCAGGATAGGAAAATAATGCAAAGATGGGATATCACCTTTCTAATGTTTTGTTGTATGTCTGGTTAGATTCCTATCCTATTTTTCTTCAGAGATGTTAAAGCAGCTTATATAGTGCTCTTTCTTTCAATTTGGCTCACAATAACTGAAATAAGAAAGTATAAACTTCTCCAGATTCTTGTTCAAACTTTATTCTGCCTACACTGGTTTCACTGGTAAAATTTATTTGACCAAATTGAGAAAACATTATAATTGCAACTCTTTAGGTTCTTTAGGTAACCTTCTGAAACATGATTTCCTTGCGCAGTATATTTTCCTGGTAACCTTAGGAACTTTAATGGCAATTAAATAGCTATTTTGACAGGCTGCAAACAATTCCAGATTATCTTATGCATCCTTTATCAACTTTCTTCCTTGCTATCGATGTCACAGCCTTATAAACGAATGAAAAACAATCTTCAAATTATATACAATTATATACTAATCAAGTCACTTGCCACTAGTGTGATTTTTTTTTAAAACAAAAATGCACTTTAAAAACAAAACATCTGCTCTTGTTATTTTTTTCTAAAAGAAAGCCATTCAGATACTGGAATATGCAAGAACACTTACTGCAGACTTTCTGATGACAACAGGACTGATCATCAGGGACAATTAAAGCCACTTCCCCAAAGCGTTGACATCTGACATCATAATTAACAGAGCAGTTGTATTCCACAGCAGCAATGGTATCACTCTCCACACATTTGTGCATGCAGCAATCACTACTGGAACTTTTCCAAATTTCACCTACTGCATGAGGCACTCCAGAATGATCTGTACAGGCTGAATTGTTTAGAAAAACTACACGCATTAACATTTTTCTAAAAATATTTTTGGCACTGGCATTATTACGTGTCTAATGCTTGCATGAGTGCAAAACCCAAAGTTGTTGGGAATAAGGCAATATACAAATCTACTGTAACTAGTAAAAACAGTGACAACCAACAAAGTTCTAGACTAGAGTGAACAATGTCAACAAATGTATATGGCCTTCAGCTGCAGCACTACAGAAGTAGGCAGATAACATGCTTCAACTCCTATGCAAACAGTTATAAGGTAAGTCTAATTCATAAGAAACTGAATCATTAGGATGCTTACAGTGTAACCTCTAGCTTCATCTCTCTGCTTATTGATTTATTTACAGTCGTTGTTATACCACCCATTATAACTATTGGTTTGTCTCTAGAGTCTATGGAGATTCTCAATCATACAGGCCATGGTTGTCCCAAAGGCGCTTTTCCAAAAGACAATTGGACTTTCTTAGTGTTTTCCTTGAACTGAAGAAGTTTCTTGGATGAGAAGTGATTTTTTTTTCCCAAGGAAAAAAACCAAGAAAGTCCAGTTGTCTTTTGGGAAAACACCTTTGGGTTGTCTCTAGTGTCTATTTATAATCCACAAGAGATAAAGTTGGAAGTATTTTCTGAATATGCAGAATATTCCTAACATCCAAATAGACATTACAAAAGAAGAACCTCTGTAGACTAAGATACTATCCAAAGACAAGTAAATAAATAAATAAGAAGTAGCTTCTCTCTTTATAAGCACAGTTCACAAACTAAAAGTTGCTTCCATTCCATTCAACAGTTACTGTAGGAGATTACCAGGCTGAGCTGGAGGGCAGGGTCAAATGTGTTATCAGTTTGGAGTCCTAAATCTGCTCTCACAAGAGACCTAAATCCAGCTCCCCTTGAATTCCATTGACTCTTAGCTAGTACCAATTTGCCTTAACTGTTAGTAGATCAGATTCTTCTGTATAGGTAGCATGTAATAAACTTGAAGTGCTTTGAACTCAACTCAACTCCTGTTCCTGATTACTTGCACCTGACAGTTACCTATATAGATGACTTGAGATCTATTGGCTATTATGTTATCTGAATTTCATCACAGCTATCTGGAAAGATGGATTACATATTTCTCATAGACTACAGAAGAAAAAAGGGCAGCACCTACCACACTTCTCTTCCGGGATGCAGAGAGCAGAATGAATTCTATGAAGGATGGTTCCTTCTGCACAGGTGCAGCCCTCAGTGAGCACCAAGCAAGAGTCTGAATCTTCTGCTGTTGACTCTGTACTCTGACAAGTACTTGGGGTATTGCATGGATGGATACAAGCCTTATAAGAGAAACCTTCTGGACAAGGAAAGGCTAGCAAGACAAGAAATACAGTGTTAACATAGTGTTTCTATTGATATGGGAATCACCAGGTTATGTAACAGATGCATTGGCATTAATAAGCAGTGATATTATCCCCTTCTTCACTTGAAAGTAAAAAGAATTTTAGAGCTGAAGAATTGGGAATGCTTAATCCTTCACATGCTCACCATTCATCCCATTAATTTCCCTGCTCAAAGCCTTTTTCCCACAGTTCATGGCTAATGTATCTTATCATTTGCTCTGACATTTTTTTATAGTACTTCTGTTCATATAGCTTTATTGTGCTGAAAAAAATCCAGTTATTCCAATATTTACTTGCACTTGCAGTACAAACAGTGCCCAACGATTAATAACATTTCAAAAACAAAAAAAGTCTGACTTTGGACTTGAACTTAAGCTCTAGTATATTATTCAATTTCATAGACTACATTGTCTTATCAACTTCCAGTAATGTATATAGTCTCAATACTAATACTTACGACAGTAACTAGAATTCCTCCATTCTATGCAGATATTAAATTTATTACACATGGCGACATAAGCAGACAGTGCTAAACATGGATCCTGAATATATCCAGTGTCTTGGATCCATAAATCACAAAAAGAAGCTGGAGAAACCTTAACACACATAAAAACATATATTTGGATTAGTAACATAAAAATATATATTTGGTTTAGTAACTGACAGAGTTGAAAACCAGTATTATTAGTAATCTGATGGAAAGAACACACACACAAACACACACACACAACCATACACATAAACACACACACACACACACACATATTTCTGGATTATTGTGAATTATGGATCCTACTTCAAATAGAAATATTCCATTGCATTCGAGCTATGTCAAAACCACCAAAATATTTTTTCTTGAATAACTATATTATTGGTCCTACTGCAAGAGTGGGCAACTTCTTATAAACATAATGCAATCCATAGATTGACTGCTCAGTATTAATATAAAATCAGATTTGTCAACAATCAGAATAATTGAAGTAGAAATCAAAAATAACATACATAAGAATGGCAGCTGCTGAATGTTTGGCTCAACAACATATTTAAGCAAAATGAACAATTCATGGTTGAACAATTAGCTTCATGGGTTCTTGGTTCTCCAATATACTTCAATGTATTTGGCACCAACCAGCTATCTGTGAAGATAACTGAAGCAGCTGCAGTTCTTACAACTGTATTATTAGGTAACATGAGGTCATTTGTTGAAATTCCATCACAGAAACCTGCAAAAGAGAACAGTATGTATGTATTTATTTATTTTATAATGCTTATTATAACCCACTTCAATCTGAAAAGATTCTAAGCAACATAGAACATAAAACAAACAAAAGGAAAACTTAGTAATCTTTCCCGCCAATACTGAAGACCTGAGGAAAACTGCTTAATTTTACAGTTGCAGTTAATATCTAGAAAGGACCTACAGCCATTTGTACTAGAATAAGTGGTATTTAAATTTGGTAGTTCTTCCACAAACAGAACTTTTCTCAGCTTTGCGAGGTAGATCAAACAGGAAACATGACCAGATGAGCTAATTCTACTCTATTGTAAAGTAACCATGTCGAACCGGAACATGTCGTATCAGAAACAGAAAATAAGCACGGAAAGCAAAGATAAAATTCCAATATATATTATTCTACACAGTGTTTTTGTTTTTTTTAAAAAAAGGTGCCAGAACTCACACATGTGATACAACCCGCTTTGCCTACCCTACAAGGTTCCATCCAAAAAAGGTGCCGGAACTCCGTTCTGGGCATTCTATGAGGAAAAAAGCCCTGATTCTACATATCATATGGTACAGGATAATAAAACTGGCCTCATTGTAATTATCACACCTTGAAAAAACCTCCAGATGATTTAACCAAACCCATCCGATTCATATGTAAAATCTTCAGTCTATAGCAGTAGCCAATTTCCATGCAGTGTCTAACATGCTCAAATAACTACAACACCTAGCAGACCTTGGTTACTCTCAAAAAAATCTGATTAGTGTTTAGTAAGAGATCATTAAGAAGCATTGGAACTCTACGATAGATCTTGAACGGAATGGCAACCACATCTGTATTGCTGCCAAGAAAACAATAAGGACATGTCCATGAAATCAAAGGAGGGATTTTGACTAAGGCTATATAATGTAAAGTATAATGACTGCCAATGGTGCAATAACTTACATTGCACCATTGGCAGAAGTAAAACTTTATGTGGCTATATTTTAAACACTCTGCATTAAAAAAATAAGCTGCTACAGTATATATAATCATAAAAAGTTTTGGATACACTGAAGGATTCTATATGGAAGCTAATACAGTTTCCGTGTGGCAATGGAATAATAATATAATAATAATAATAAAGTTGGAAGGGACCTTGGAGGTCATCGAGTCCAACTCCCTGCTCAGGCAGGAAACCCTACACCATTTCGGACAGATGGCTGTCCAGTCTCTTCTTAAAAACTTCCAGTGTTGGAGCATTCACCGCTTCTGGAGGCAGGTTGTTCCATTGGTTAATTGTTCTAACTGTCAGGAAGTTTCTCCTTAGTTCTAGGTTGCTTCTCTCCTTGATTAGTTTCCATCCATTGCTTCTTGTCCTGCCCTCAGGCGCTTTGGAGAATAGCTTGACTCTCTCTTCTTTGTGGCAGCCCCTGAGATATTGGAACACTGCTATCATGTCCCCCCCTAGTGCTTTTCTTCATTAAACTAGGCATACCCAATTCCAGCAACCGTTCCTCATATGTTTTAGCTTCCAGTCCCCTAATCATCTTTGTTGCTCTTCTCTGTACTCTTTCTAGAGTCTCAGCATCTTTTTTACATCGTGGTGACCAAAACTGGATGCAGTATTCCAAGTGTGGCCTTACCAAGGCATTGTAAAGTGGTATTAATACTTCACGTGATCTTGATTCTATCCCTTTGTTAATGCAGCCCAGCACTGAGTTGGCTTTTTTGGCAGCTGCAGCACACTGCTGGCTCATATTTAAGTGATTGTCCACTAGGACTCCGAGATCCCTCTCACAGTTACTACTATTGAGCAAGGTACCCTCTATACTATACCTGTACATTTGGTTTCTCTTGCCTAAATGTAGAACCTTACTTTTTTTCACCATTGAATTTTATTTTGTTAGATAGTGCCCAGTGTTCAAGTCTGTCCAGATCCTTCTGTATCTTAAGCCTGTCTTCTGGAATGTTGGCTATTCCTGCCAGCTTGGTGTCATCCGCAAATTTGATGAGTTCCCCATCTATCCCCTCGTCCAAATCGTTGATGAAGATGTTGAAGAGCACTGGGCCTAGAACAGAGCCCTGGGGCACCCCTCTACACACTTCCCTCCATGTAGATGCAGTTCCATTGAGGACCACACGCTGAGTACGGCCGGTCAGCCAGCTACAAATCCATCTGGTGGTGATGCTGTCTAACCCACTTTTTTCTATCTTATCGAGTAGTAGGTTGTGATCTACTTTATCAAATGCCTTACTGAAGTCCAAGTAAATTATATCCACAGCATTCCTCTGATCCACTGATTTTGTCACTGAGGAATTCTAACTCCATCTTTACATTGTAACATTTCAAAGATATCTGCCCCAAAACCTCATTTAGTTATATATGTTGTCTCACATTTTGGTTTTGCCAATTCCTAATCGTTTATGAAACTATAGAAAAAATTATGAAATTATTCTAATAATTTACACACACATACATACATACATACACGCACACTAATATAAACAGATTTTTATACATTTCAATATTTCTGATATCAACTGAACTGAAAAATTCTAAACAATAAAAGTTTTGAAAGTCTGGGATAATAATACAATTTTTGCCAAGCTCAAAAAGATGTCAATGTAGATAACAAACAGCCCTCTAAGGCAGGGTTGTCAAACCGCCAACCCGCGGGCCAGATACATCATAGCAAAACCATGCCCACCCCATTGCTGGCAATGGCAAAAAAGTCATGATACGTCATGACACATCACATGACATTGCAACTTTGACACCCCTGCTCTAAGGGGAGAACATTTCAAATCAAAATCTCTGTCTTACGTTTCTCAGATATAATCAAAGATAAGTTTAAATATATAATATTAAGTCAAGATTTGACTCCAATCAATAGGTCTTTCTGCTACATAAATTTCTGCATGTTTGTTGCTGAAATATGAGTAGGACTTCAGCGTAAATAAAGCTCAAGAGACTGTTAAAACATTGTTTTTTCTTGTTTTAAGATCAGTGTTAAACAAAAATAAGAAGCTAGTCAAAGCAACAATTTGAAATCAGAAACCATTTTTTTAACAGTGGGCCAAGCATATTTTGAATTGACCACTATCTAGAAAGCATATAAAGAGATATTTAGGCAACACTTAAGATTAGAATTTGTATTTTGTCATAATAATACTTTTAACAAGTCCTTTTCCTTTGTCACTAATATTTATTTCAAGTGTTTCTTCCCTATAGCAACATTACTATTTGTAAGATCTGAAACTTCATAGAAGTCTTGCTGCCATAAGTCTTCAGGCAGGTTTGGGGAATTTTTTTGTAAAGACATCGATTATTGAACCAGACTGATGATAAGTTAGAATACTTGTATTTAGTTTCTTAAAGTTCACCTTCAAGCAGCTGATTGCACTTAATGCTCGTTTGCGGCTGTTGCAAATCAATTTTGGAAAGGGTCATTGAGCAACCCATTATTTAAGGCTGGAGAGTAGGGAAGCCTTTCAAACCTTGAAAGCTTAATATGGTCTTGGGAATTGAGCTCAACTTTTGGTGACCTATCAATTGCAGGTTTCTTGAGGTGGTTTGCCACTTCTTTCTTCCAGGCTTTCTAGTCTGATTGACTTTTCAAAAAGGCCCTATCCAGAATTACAACCTAGGTCTAGGCATGATAAAATGAGTACTACCACTGGCTGGACGTATGATATGGTAGAGCCAAACATGCAGATTGGCACAATTACAGCAATAGCACTTAAGACTTATATATCACTTCACAGTGCTTTACAGCTTCTCTAAGCGGTTTACAGAGTCAGCATATTGCCCCCAACAATCTGTGTCCGCATTTTACCTACCTCAGAAGGATGGATCATTATTATAAGAAAGAAATTATACTTAATCACATTTTCCTTTCTGGTCCTCCATCAGGTTAGAAGAGACCCATTTTTCTAACAGTTTATAGATATGGTTAACAAACTATAGGTAGGAGAAAATTGAACTTTCAATGTACCTCATAAATTGCACATTTATGCCATATACATCTCATAGTGAGGTCCTTCTGTGTTTTGTTTAATGATACATATTGCTTAAAATTTCAAACAAAAATATTTGTTCCTACATTTAATTTCAATAGCCTATATATTCGTCTTTACCCTTTTCTCAATAGGAGAAATCAGCTCAGATTTCCATTAGCACTTTTCCTGATTTAGATTTAGTGGAGAAGATTATATCATCTGTTTTAAATTTATCTCATATTGAACAATCTTATCTTTATGCATTTTCTTCAGTATAGTAGCAGAGAGCAGGCCACTCATTTTTCAAATACCTTATATGACTTTATGGAAAGCATAATGTAAAGTACATTTTCTGCTTATTTGTCCTCTATTTATTTTCACATTACTTCAGCCTCCATACTTCTGTTTCACAAACTCTAAATGTAGAAGAACATTTTCACTGAGCTATAGCTATAATATGATCTGAGAGGCATTAAAATTTGTACTGCAGATAGTTTGTTGGCAAATTTAGCATTTTTATTCTGCACTTTGAAAATTAGCCTCATTTTAGCTATAAATACTTTTGGTGAGCAATTATTATAGTATCATTTTCTATTTTCTTACAGAATTACTCTTCAAGTTGCAATATACGTAATTTATAAACAAACAAATGTGATATTCCCCTTTAATAAAATTGTATGCTGAGCAGGTGAGTATATAAAGATAAAAGAAATAAAGTAAAATATAACAAAATAAATCTTACTAAAATTTACTTACCACACAATCCCATTGTTTTTTGATCGCTGGTTGCATTATGTTCAATTATCATCATCCCAGTATTATGGAACCACTGAACTTTAGTATTTGTTGGGGTTTTAATAAGATACATAAAGCCAGTGTCCTCAATTTTAAAATCATATTTTTTAACAGTAGGCCAAGCATATTTTGAATTGACCACTATCTAGAAAACATATAAAGAGATATTTAGGCAACACTTAAGATTACAGTTTGTATTTTGTCGTAATAATACTTTTAACAAGTCCTTTTCCTTTTCTGTAAACACAAATCTTTTAATCAAATAAATTCTAGTGGAACTTCTAATGAAAATCTGTACAACTTGCATATTAAATTCCTAAGTCTCAATTAGATAGCAAATCTTGGGAGGAAGCAATCAAAATGCAGGCAGCATTTGGCTTAGAGAATTATGACTCAAGTTATGTGGGTATAATTTAATGCCATTAGGACAATGGGTAGCTTTTTCTTTTAAGCCAGTGAGAAATTAAGTTCTTTAAGAAGCATAATGATGATATGATTTGATTGAAGTATAGAAAGGAAATAGAGGATATAATACAAGAGAATTCAAAACATATTCCAACTGGGGAACAGCAACAAAGCTGGATGTTGTTGTAATTTCCCTTTTCCAAAAAGATCTAAAATTGCATACTGAGGTTGATATATTTCTTAACAGCACATTCAAACAACTATTTCTGATGTAGTTTCACAGTAGTGAAACTAGGTGGCTAAAATAAAAAAACAAATAAAAGATCCTTGTTTCTTAATAGCACTACAGTTTAGCTAACTTAAGTGTCACGACTACTTTCAAGGCTAGGTTATTGCTTCTTCATATTAACCTACAGTTGCAATTATGCAGTAATAAACCTTTATCAAATATATTCTGTTTATCCAGCCTTATAAAACTGATAAAAATTACAAGACATGTAAGAAAGAGGACGGAAAATATTCCAGCACTAACTGCAAAGTATATGTATATACTGAGAATTCCTATGCATGATTGCTGAGGAATATATCAGGAATACAGGAATACATACTAAATACATTTTTTAAATAATCACATAAAGGACAGCAAATTTAATATACCATTACTGCTTAAAAGGTTCTTATTCCCTACTTCATCTGTATGTTCAGAAAATAATTAAGTAATAAAGTAAGTTTGGTCTAATGGTTAAGGCACCAGGCTAGAAAAGGGGAGACTGTGAGTTCAAGTCCTGCTTTAGCCTTGAAAGCCAGCTGGGTGACTTTGGGCCAGTCACTCTCTCTCAGACCAATCCACCTCACAGGGTTGTTGTTATGAGGAAAATAGGAGGAGGAAGGTATGTTGGATATGTTCACTGCCTTGGGTTATTTGTAAAAAAATAATAAAGGCAGGATACAAATAAATAAAAATATTAATAATTAGCAGTTATTGTTAATTATAAATAATAAAATTAATTAATAAGCAATAATTAATATTAATTATTCAAGTTACTGTCTTTATTTGGAAACTTTGGTTTTTAGAATCAAAAACATGACCTGAACACAGACATAAAAAGGACTACACAAATTTTAGGAGATTTGGCCACCTCAAATGAAATGCCCAAAATTACTAGGCCAAAAAAAAAAAAAGATTGTTGAAAGTACCCATTTGAATTTAATTTAACTTTTATTTCAAATGATATCAGTTCAATTCAATCAGTTAATGTGTTTAACAATTTCCCTTTACAATTGGATTTTAGATCATAAATATCATTAGGAACTCTGTTCATTTCTTTCAGATGCTATGGTGGTCCCAGGTTATGCCACCTAACTTAAATCATAAAATAAAAAAATCATGACTTAGAATTTTAATACAGCGTTTTATCACAGGTCAACAACTATGACTAAGTAACAGAAGAAGTAAAGTTTACCTTTCTACTTAAGCGATCAATGATAATCTGGTTAGATAGATATGTTAAATTCAGCATTGCCAGACTTAGCTTGAAGTAGGTTACGTTCCCCTGAATAAAACAACAAAAATAAGAATTTATTCACAAATAATTATAAAGCGGTTTCCATGTCTCATAAAGTTAAGCAGTGTGATAAAAATATTCCTCTCCCATGAAATCCCAATTTCAACTGCAGCCTTTATTCAATTGTCTTGATATTTAAGAGAAAATGTTAAAAAAGGGTCGCTATCTGAAAATACACGGAAAGGATTATTCAAATATCAGCTCCCAAGAAAAGCAAAATTAATGCTCTTCTAGCCTCAAAGCTTCTATTGGATCAGAGGCCTAAGACTATTTATTTGCGCACATTCTATAAATACAAAATAATAAATAAAATTTAGTACCATATTAGTATTTCTGTCATCAACAACATGAATGCTTATAACTTCATCTTGCGTTTGGCTGATTATATAAGATGCTTCTTTAAATAAAGCCATATGATGTCCATCAAAGGTGATAAAGCTCAGATCAGAGAAGAAAGTGCATCGACCTATCAAACATAATGTGAACTATTAATTAAAAAAAATTACGAAGACAGAAGATCACTGGCAAATGAAAATTCACTGTTTTGTTAAATTAGATAAAAATATGTAACAAATAAGAGTAAATAATTGTTGAAAATCTGGCAAGTAATTTCCTAATAAATAGGTCTGTGCTGCAAAAGAATCCTAATATGTGTGCAGCTGATACCCAATGCTTGAAAAGTAAGAAATTCTGCTATTTCCTATCTTAAAATATTATTTTGTCTCTGTACCATATTGTATTTGGGATCAAAGTAAATTGAATTCAGGGTTGCTTTTCTGAAATAATTGTCCAGCATTTATTTCCATTTCCCTCAAAGATACCCATTTCACATTTCATGCTACTTCAGAAATTTCTACAATCTGTATCAAAATCTAAAGGGGCACCGATGGAAGAATTCAATGAATTCTTCTAAAAGAAATGTTCTCAGAACCGGAATTGGAGAGTCTCAATCCAACTCATAAAATTTGTTGTGTAAAATCTCTACATAATATGTATCCTCTTCAGTATCCAGTGAATTGGCCAAAAGAGGATTTGCACGTTTTACCAGTAATACTGGTAAACCGCCGTTTACCAGTATGATTTCCAATTTAAGCCCTCTTCATTGAGTTCTGTTTCATTACACATTGCACAGCTTTTGTGCAATATTATTTCTTTTTGTTACTGCTACTGTTTTGTATGCAAGGCAGAAAGAATTCCTACCATCTGTTCCTTCCATACCTGTTCTGAAGTTCAAGGTTTCACTGGCTTTATGCCGTTTAAAAATAAACATTATATGACTAATAACTCACATGCACATTCCCATTTGGGGCAGCATTTGTCGCCATTAATCTGAACAGCAAATCCGAGAAATCCACAGCTGGTTTGTGTTGCACTGTATGGGCAGTACTGTGATTGGTTAACTTGAATTAATTGTCCATCTAAGCAAATATGTTTTATGCAGTCATTTTCTGTGACAGGCTAAGGCATATTTAGAAAAGATTGGTTACAACTCTGAACAAAACAAAAACAATGAGAAAATATTTTTTCAAGAAATCAACGTAGTAGAACACAGGAGCCCAAGTATCCAATATCCCTTAAGTGTTCAGGAACTTTTTTGGGGAATTAAGGCTGAATTCTGAAATAGCAGCCTTGAAAAGTGTTCAGTCTTTAATTCAACATTAATAGTATGCAGATCATAAAAATGACAAGATTACAAAGTCAAGCTAGTTGTTAAAATAAAAAAAAATTAATAGCACATACATACACAAATATTTTCCCCAAATGATCATGAATATGCTCTTAAGCTTCTTCATCAATAATATTTAACCTGTGAGCAGAATTATTAAAAAACTGGTTCAAGAAAATGCTTCCATATCATGTTAGAATGGAACTAGGTATGTAAATGATCTAGGTATGGACAAAAGAAACCTGTCACTAAAAATTTAGAAACACTTGTTTGCATCACTAGTTATGTTTTAATGACTGTGATATATGAGATTTTAAAGAAGTGCAGAATCAGGATAAACATGTAAAAGCCACATTTATTTATTTATTTATTTGTTTGTTTAGCTTGGATGCTACCTGGCTTTCAACAGCTCTGGACCGCTACATTTATAGCTAATAATACATGTAAGAAGCTATATCTTAATATACATCATACATCCATGATCTCTGAGTTAAAACACACACAACCCCTCCCTTCCTAGGGCTGGATAAAGATCAATTACATGTTACTCACTATACATGTTGGCTGAGTTGCTATCTCTCCAGGTGATATGAAAGCTGATGCTGAAGCACCCGACATAGTTTCAACAGTAGTAAAATTTGCAGCGTATATTGTGCCAGAATCATATACTGGTTTGGTTGATGAATAGATAGGAGCGGCTGTAGCTCTTGTAGCATTTGGATGAATTGTTAGTATTGGCAAAGAGCTTGTTGGTGCTATTGTTGCCTCCTTCACAGATGGGGACTTGGGTACTACAGTTTCATTAGTAGAACTAAGTGGAGCAGGGGACGTTGGTGAATGTTTGCTAATTGAAGGTGATAGAGTAAGCTTTGTAGCCAATATTTCTCCATCAGTTTCTAGTATTTTGGAAGGTCTGCTCTTTGTTTCTGAAATATCAGAAAGTACTGAAAATAAAGATGTGATAGATTCTTTTGTTCCTGCTGTTTTTTCTAATGTTTTTGTGACACTCTTAGTTGTGAGACTGCTTAGTCCTATGGACGCTGAGCTAGAAGAAATAGCAGAAAGTGGAATTTGCTTAGACAAAGTTAATGTCTTCTCTGTAGCACCGGTCTTCACAAATGTGAAAGCTGTTGATACAGGTGTTAAAAATACCCTTTCTTGTGAATCTGTTTGGCTCACAACTGAAGTTTCTGGTGCTTCCAATATAAATAGTGAAGGTGATGTTGATTTTGATACATGAAACAAAGTGGTGGATTCTGCAGATAACTGAGAAGGACTTAATGCTTGCTCTGTGGTGGGTAAATGAGTCCTTAACTTTTCGGTAGAAAAGGACTCTATTATTTGCTGGGTAGTTTCTTTATCACTTACAAGTGGGATTTTGGGTGAAAATGAAGAAGTATGTGAAGCAACTGAAGGGGTAACAAATGGATGTGAAGTGCTTTGGAAGACAGAAGGCACTGCTATTTTGACTGACTCTGTTGTACTTAAAGTACTTTGGGAATAAATACCAGTTTGTTCAACTGGAAACTGATATGCTATAGAAGTTCCTTTTGTGGTTAAATACGCTTTAGAAGCCAGCAAAGACTCATGCTTCCCTGGTGTTTGTGTTATCAAATATGGAAGAACAGATTTGTCTCTTACTTGGGTAGAAATGCTTTCTGTTGCAGAAGTATAAACAGAGGAGGTAGCAAACCTGGAAGTTACAGATGACTTTGTTGGCTCAACTGATGGTTTTGCAGTGGTTGGTACTATAGTTATATTTTGTGCTGAAGTAAACAAAGATGTTTTGTTCACTAGAGAGATTATAGGAGGAAATGTTGTTACAGAAAGAGTAGCTGAAGAAAACAAGGTTGATATTTCTTTGATGGATGCTACTTCAGTTGGTGACCTGCTGCTAAGTTTAGTATATGGAGATAAAGTAACCCTAGATTCTTTTACTGTCAATTCTGGAGTTGAACTTAAAACTATTGTGCTTGGTGGTACTGTCCTGTAGGTGGTCTTTGAAGTAACTGGGTGAATAGCTGCAGCCACAGGAACCTGAATTTCAGGTGATAAAGGAACAAGGGCAGTGTCTATCTTTGACGTTATAATTGTAGAAAGGGATATTGGAAGGTGAGAAATAGATGGTTTTCTTGTGTATAACCTGGTAGTTTTTTCCAATTCTTTTTTACTAAGATATTCTGTTGCTTTTTCCATATCAGTAACAGCATGCTGAATAAATGGATATTCAGTTGTTCCAACTGATTCTACCTTTTTAGTGACCAATGGACCTGGGACAACTGTGGCTATGACTTCTGTTATAAGTGCAGATTCTGTTTTTGATTTTGTTACACCACCAGAATCTGGAACACTTGTCTTTGTAGTTTTCAGGAGCAAAGGTATTTTGTGTTCTGTAGATATTTTCTGGGAGATTGGAATTGATGATTCAGATGAAGTTGAGGTTTTAGAGGTTACTATTGTAGACAAAGATGTAACTCTATCAGATGAAGCAGTTGCAGGCTCTGTAATGCTTGGCACTATAAACAGTGGCTGCTCTGTTTGTAAATATTTTTTGGAAACTATTGTAGTAGAAGATAAATCAGTTTTTCTGGGAAGTTTAGAAGTAAAAATTTGAGGTTTTGAGAATATAGGTGTATACAAAGAAAAATATGAACTTGTTTGATATGTAACATTTGATGTTTGTGGCACTTCCTTCTTAGTAGTAGAAACTAAAACACTTGGATATGTCAGGAACGTGTGGGGAAGCTGTGTTGGTACTGGAGTTATTGGAATAATAGTACTTTTAAGCTGTTCTTTAATTAAAACAACAGTTGTCTTTGATGTTTCTGAAGAACCTGGCTTTAGAACTGGTTTTTCAGCTACTAAAGTAGTAAATAAAGGAGCAAATGAAGTTTCAGTAACATTGGTGATTGTTGAAGTTGAGTGGATTACTCTTGACTTAGTGCTGCTTGTTGTTTGCCTTGATGTTGGCAAAGGGGAAGATATTTCCGAAGATGTCAATGTTGATTTGGTAAAAAATTGACTTGTATGCTCTGGTTTTGTTGCTATTATAGATAAAGTTTGGCTTTCTGTAATGTTCTGAAGCTTTCTTTCTATGTCCTCTGTAGGGGAACTCTGAGCAGTTATTACTTTTATTTGTGAAACTAATCTAGACGCGTCTAATGATTTGTCTTCTGTAATAATTGATGGAGTCACAATGGAAGTTGGAGTAGCTGTTAATTTACTTTCTGCTTCAGTAATTGTAGATGTTGAGGGGATTGAAAAGCTTGTCATACTGCTTGTCTGCAAAGTGTCAATAACTACATCAGTTGCTGAAGGAGGAACTACAGATACGGGGCTAAATTCAGTTAGCAGGTGTGAAAATCCTGGCAATGCACTTGTATCAAAAGTTGATTGAACTGAAAGAGCTAATGTAGCTAAAGTAATATTTGGCAATGAAAATGTTGAAAGTTTAGCTTTTTCAATGGTTGAACTGAATTGCTGCTTGGATGCAGGTGTTGTTTCTCTAAGTTTTGATGCTGGGGTCACAGAAAAAGCTATTTCTTTACTCAGAACTGCTGCGGAAGATTGAAGAGCCCCAAACACTGTATGTGTCTTTAAAGTAGATGGTAGAATTTGAACTTCAGTTGTTGGTTCAATGCCTAAAACAAGATAAAAACATATGACTTGTACATGAGACATATTTAGTGCAATACTACACAGAATTAAATTCGGCAGAATTAAAAGTGTGTGGAATAGCACAGTTTTAATATACTGTTATTAATTTCTAATATGTCTATTCAGAAAGAATTTTTTAAAAGATTAAATTTTAACATTTCAAAACATGTTCTGACTTCAAAAATATAATTTAATTAATCCATTACTGGGCACATTTATAATTTTATATCTTTTCAGTGTCTGATAATCAAAACCTCTTTTTCCTTAGCAGTTGTAAATCCAAATGTAGCTGTTTCATATGTATCTATTCTAAAATTCTTTATGTGGGAAGAAACCTCAGGGAATCAGCTTTCTCACAGAATAAGGACTTAGATTTAAGGTCCTTGGACATGAAAGTAACTTGAAGATATTACCTTAACCTACTTGAGTATACTTTCTTAAAAGAACAGAGTGTATATTTGTTTAAGAAAACACCTATTCCTCCAGATGCTGCAATGGAATTCATAGACCTGTTCACTTCAGTTAATATAGTAGGGAAACTGCAACAATCAAGGGATCTTCATTTTGTCAAGATGTTGAACCTTTGCACAAGATATTGTTCCAACACTGGAAATTTTTAAGAGATTGGACAACCACTTGTGTGAAATGGTATAAGGTTTCCTGACTGAGCGAGGAGTTGGATTAGAAGACCTCCAAAGTCCCTTCCAACTCTGTTATTTTGTTATATTGGGAAGACGTAACTTTATAACTAAGTTGGATTGCTTTCCTAAATTTAAGCCTGAATTAACAGCTTTTAAACACTATAATTTTGAATCAGTATTACTTGATACGTACAGTCTTCAAAATAAACACATCTTTGAGTGAGTTCATCCAGCACCATATTCAAAGGACACATAGGAACACATCCTTCCACTCTAAAACAAGATTAATAATAATTAACTTTTCATACAGCAAAATGTGTCATTGAAACAAGTACTGAATAATGTACCAATAAAGGAACTCAGGGTTGTAGCTCAGGGTTGAAATGAGGGGTCCCTGATACTCTCTGAATTTGCTTGTTTTTTTGCAGATGTTTCATTACCCAAACTAGGTAACATCATCAGTTAGTAAGGAGTATTTGCTGTCAGTTTATATTCTGGTGGCTTGCCTGTCAGTGTTGTTGAGGGTGGTCTTAAAGATTCTTTGGTCAGGCTGTTTACTGTTGGCTCTTTGGCAGTTTCTTGATTGGGGTATTGTTTACCTGATTGTTGGTCTGAAGTTAACCTTGGAGTTAATCTATCCTGATCTGGGTACTGATTGCTGGCGGAGAGGTGCTTGGGTCTTTTGGTTCCCTTTTGGGGTGGTTGCATAATCTATAGATATTGTTAATGTCCATGTGTCTATTGATGGCTAATTTGTCAGAGTGCCAGGCTTCTAGAAATTCCCTGGCATTTTTGGACTTGGCCTAGTCTAGGATTGTCACGTTTTCCCAACTGAAACTAAATCTGTCTATATGTTGTGAAATTAAAGAATTTTCATCATGTCTTCCGACTGCTAGTTGGTGTTTATGAATGCCTTCTGCCAGTCTTCTGCCTGATTGTCCTACATAGTTGTTGCTGCAGTTCCTATATTGTATGTTGTAGATGACTCCTGTTTTTTCTTCTGGGGTTGCTAGGTCCTTATTTCTAGGCCATAGAAATAAGGTGGATAAACTAAACAAATACAACTGTATAAGCATAAAAAGCCAAGCTATTATCTATTTAGGTTCAATTCTGACATAGAACCACTTGCATATTCTAAATATCTGGGGCTTGTTTTCCAAACTTTAGGACAACTGCTCATGCTAACTGTACTTCCTCTGTGGCTCAATAAAGTACTACATCAACAGTAAAATTTTGTCAAAAAGCATGAATGGAATTTTAATCCAGCAGCTACTAAACATTTTGTATAAAATCCAATGTATACAGTATTTACCCTATAGGACATAATAAAAACTTGTTTTCAATATAGTATGTACCCCTTAAAAAATGCAATCAGATCTTTATTTCAGCCCCCCAGATGTGTGTCTAGATTAGATGGCAGGTTACTTAGAACTGAAGCAAATTTTTAGCAGGTCATTTTAAATCCACATGAAGGAAGACCATCACAAGCAAATTATTCATACAGGCTCTTACCAGAGCATAATTCTCCCTAGGATCAGAAAAAAAGCTAAAGAGGTTACCAAAGGGATGAGGCAGAACTTAAGACTTTTAGAATGATTTATTGACTCTTAGAAAATTACAAAAATCTACTCCAGCAGGTTCCCTGTGTATACATCTCCATGCCAAATTCTCTAAAGCTCATTTCAGTGCTCTGCGCTTGGCACACTTAAACAACAGCTTCTGCAAAGTTCCCATTCCACAGAGGTTCTGCCTTTCTTTTGATTGTACAGGTAGTCCTCAACTTACAACAGTTCATTGTATTACCAGTATATTATGCTTATCTTAATCAAGGTTACCACGTCACTGAAAAAAGTGACTTATGACCGTTTTCCACACTTACAACCAAGGTAGCATCTCTAAGGTCACATGATCAAAATCAGATGCTTGGCAACTGACTCACATTTATGACGGTTGCAGTGTCCTGAGATCATGTGATCAGTTTTTGCAACCTACTGACAAGCAAATTCAGTGGGGAAGCCAGATTCACTTAACAACAGTGTTATTATGTTAACAACTGCAGTGATTCACTTAACAACTGTGGCATGAAAAGTCATCAAATGGGGCAAAATTCACTTAACAAATGTTTCACATAGCAACAGAAATTTTGGGCTCAACTGTGGTCATAAGTCAAGGACTACCTGTAGTCTGGTCTAAGATCATACTAAAGACAGAGGAGGATATTACAGTATCTATGAAAGTTTTAAAGCTACACAGCCTTAACAATAACATAGTCCTCAAGTATATAGAAACTGTTACATTTTTCGCAGAGCCTTTATTTTGCTCCTAAACTGATAGACAGTGTATCATTTCCCTTTTAGAAAGAGTGCTATTATTTAAATTATAAAAATACTTACTTTGGAACAGTCTGACAATGTTTTGCCAAAGGATCTCTGCATGTCTTGAAACAAGGACTTGAACAAGCATCATAGCGCCATTCACAGGTTGAGCGGGATAAAAATTTAAATTTGCTATCTACAAATAAAAAATTATCTGTAAGAATGTCTGAAGCATTCAGTTTTGAGAAAAGACAAATGTTGGAAATACTGTATATGGCAGGAACCTATTTGTAGTCCCCAAGTGCCACCTCCACCCCCAAAGTGGAAAAAAATGTAGGTGGCAATTCACACAGTTTTTCTATTACAGGTTCAACTAACCCTAAACTTCCATGTATGTCCTTATATTGCATTTTATTCAGGAGTTACATCTCTGGGTGAGCCAATATGGAGTTCCTTTATGTTTGTCTCAGTTGGAAGGAATGTTTTCGTATTACAAATGCAGCAACAATATCTATTTATAGTTTATAGCAATCCCAACTGAATTTCAAGTACCTGTGAAAGAATCCTATTTCTCAACATGCGTAAATCAAGAAGATGAAAAGGGTTAAGAACGAGAATGGATCAGACCCAACCATTCTGCATACACTATATATAGCTAACCAGCTTTCTGTGAGAAAGTATTTACATATAGGAATGCAATAGCACTTTTTTGCTCATGCCCCATAGGAAACATTATTTGGTCATAACTATATTGCAGACAGTATGTAGTCATAATAACTATCCAGTATTGACAGTATTATAGCCCATTAATCTATGTAATGCCTCTTTGAATATGTTCCATCACTACCTCTTGCAAAAGTGATTCCCACACTTTAATAACACAAATATAAAGAATTAATTTCTTCTGATGTGCTATATCTACATCACTATCAAAATAATAAAGCAACAAAATTGGAGTACAGACTCTAAGTCAGCAGTTCAATAAATGCAAAAAAGGATCTTCTCCAAAACTCTCATCCAGGTGCTTTTTGTTTGTTTTTTTCATTTAGAATAGTTATCAAGTTGCAATAAACAGCCCAAACAATTTCAACAGAATATTCTTAATACAACAGTTGAAGATGATAAATTTTCATCCAGAACATATGAGGAAACCTGATACAGAAGCTTATCTCAGTGAATTTTTATTTTTTTTATTGCTTATGCACAAAATAAATAGATGGGGAGAGAAATGTAACCTATATTAACAAATTCAGTTATATATGTTACAAACTGGAGATAGTAATTTAAATAGTTATAGCAAACTCATTATCTTATTACTGCTATCAGTTATACTGAAAATATTCTGATAAATATATCATGACTACATGTGAACTACATGTACAAGATACATTGTGATACACATATATGTATGAAAATATACACATTCATCATGGTTATTTTTATTGATCAGTTTTATTTTTTATGAAAACCGAATCTTTCCATGACTTTCAGAAAATGTTGATCTCTATCAAAGGTTCTTTGATAGTTTTTTGATAAGTTTCAGAACACATGAACAAATTTGTGGAGATCTTTACTTGAGAAGGAAGTTTGAACAATCTATTATCCTACTCACAATATTTATGTTCCGGAACAGCAGTTCTCACTTGGAAAGATTCTGATCTAATATGCAATTTATGATAATCAGCAGGAAATTTAATCTGCCTTTCCCTCTGCACTCTACAACTGGTGTAACATTTCCATTAACAAATGCAGCTATATTTTTAGATCATGTAATTAGCCTGCATCAGTTCGCCCAGCCTTCCGAAAGAACACTGGAGAAAGATTCAAGCCCAAGGTTTCTTTGCTCATAAAACTCTGAAACCCAAATCCACAGATGTGGAGATTAATGAAATGCCTCGCGATTATTTGATACGACCTTACTTGCTGAGGTAAATTGTTTTAGTTTTCCACTGGCATGGACAGGATTCTTTGGCACAACTAGAAAGCAAAAGCTTCTCCCTTTAAAAAAACAGACACCATTTTCTACATATGAACACTAGAGAAGGGGACCATTAAAGTTTGCAATTCCTCCTTTCCCTCTTAAAGATAAAAGAAGCATGACATTTGTGCTTGGTCCAAATAATGTCCCAAACTGATAAAAATTCTTATCTTTATTTATTTATTTTTTTGGTCCATTCAGTTATGTCCACTTCTCAATCTGCCAGGGCAGGCAGTTTTCTTGCCAAAGTTTTTCAGAAATGGTTTGCCAGTAAGGGTCTCAATAGCGCTACTACTAACCTTTTAATTCAATAGATTTGATAACAAGGAAAGCATATAGTTCATCCATTCTATTATAAAAGTCACTCCATCTGTGACCATACAACTCACCTTATTTATGTTTGATTAAAAAGCACATATTGGAAGCTTTTGAAGAAAGTATTAAGAGCATGTTCTCTGGGAATTTGGGAACATACCGTGTTTCCCCAAAAATAATACCCGGTCTTTTTTTTTTTTTTTTTGCCTCCAAAAGAGGCACCAGGTCTTATTTTTGGGGAGTGTCTTTTCCACTCACCTTGAGCCTCACCCAGCCGGCCCATTTCTTCTGCGGCTGAAGGAAATGCCTCTGCAGCTGAGAATGGAGCTCCAGTCTGCATTTTGCTGTCAGAGGCTTTTTCAAAAGGCCTCTGCAGCTGAGAACCGAACTATGGATTCAATCTGTAGTTCAGTTCTTGGCTGCAGAGGCCTTCCGGAAAGGCCTCCAATGGCGAAATGCAGGGCCAGGGGCGCCACAGAAGAAGTGGGCCAGCGAAGAGAGGCACGTGTCAATTCATGGGAGGCCTGACTGCAATGGTAAATGGGTGCAGAGCATGTGGGCAGCTCCACCCCCCACCCCATCCTAGCTTGATTGTTAGGCATGTGCCTCGCCCCAAAACTAGGGCTTATTTTGGGGGTAGGGCTTATATTAGACCCACCCCCAAAAATCAAACTAGGGCTTATTTTCAGAATAGGTCTTACTTTCGGGGAAACAAGATATAACTTCAATAGCTTTAGAAATATTATGGGTATATCGCCTCTATTGAATTTTGATAGAAATCATTTTGATCAGTTGAAGAACTCTGAAATTCATGAGACTCTGTAGCATTTAATATGTATATGTCTTCTTTCAAAGTATGCTTGGCTAAAGGGTAGATAACTTGTCTTAAACATTTTTTAAAATGTTCATTGCCTCCTCTTATCTGAATGATTACTAATCTGTCTCTAATTTTTGCAGATGGGGAGGCATTCAGAATGAATGCTTGGAGGTCTTGAAAGTGGCAAATTACCTTGAATTAATTCAGTCAAATTTCTAAAGTGGTTTGGGAACTGATAAACTGCAATGACTGAGATTGATTTTCTATCAGCAAATAGAAAGTACTACTTCAATTCTCAGTATTTCTCAACATTGGCAATTTTAAAAGATAGTGAATTCTGGGAATTAAAGTCCACATATTTTAAAGTTATCAAGGTTGAGAAACATTGTAAATTTAACTTACCAGCACGATTTCTCTTCCCTTTTGTTTCCTCTCACTTGCATCTCCTACAGCTTCCCCAGGACTCTCTGGAGAGTTTTTAATCTCTTCAAAAAATAACTGAACGAGGATGCTGGGGAACAGGAATTATACTATTTTTTTTTTTTGAAAAGTGGAAAGTGTTCTCTTCATTTGCATTTACATTAAATATGTAGCTGACACATTTATCCTAAAAATACTTTTTAGAAAATTAACACTTGATCAGTAGAGGGTTTGCATGTTAAGAGCCATACCATCTTGCATGAAGTGCAATGTCAGGTCCAAAGTACCATGAGCAAGATATGGAATTACTCTGAGCAGTTCTTTATTGTTTGCCTATAACAGAATCTTGCCAGATTAAAACAACTCTCTGTATAACTATTAGATATACTCTGTGAATTGCTAGGGAGGGACGTTCCCCTTCACCCTGCCTACCAGGTTATTCCAAGCTCCACTGTCTTTGCCCTCTGAGAAAGAGCCTCTCCCTCCTATGACTCCAAACTACATTCCACCACATTCAGTGACTTAAATATTTTGCTGCAGCAAAACATACTGCACAGACACAAAAATCTCTCCCTGTAGGCAGAATGGGTACCTACAATCATTTGTTACAAGATGTCTACACAACATGATGGGGAGAGAAAGGAAGAAACAAAGCACAAGACCAACTACAGGGCACTCCTTGCCATGCATCAAAAACATTTCAGAAGCAGTAGAACACAGCTTCCACGATCTGCAAGTAGGCGCCACACACTGCCCAGAGGCTATCATACAAGGACAAATTACGCATTATAAAGGTCACTTGGAGGTGGGAGATACTTCCAATATAATCTAGCAGATCCCCTACAAGGATTGCTCATGTGACTATGTAGGACAGACAGGGAGGAAGCTAGCCACCAGATTGCCAGAATACAAGCGAGTGGTCAGACGAGGAGACCCGAACTCATTGGTAGCCTCACACTGCAATGAACATGCATTAAATTCTGCAGCTATTAAGATTGTTGGATGAGCAGGCACAAAAACAGCCTGGAAAACACACCCCTCATCAGTCAACAGGAGTGCTGATTTACCACCAGCTTAAGTATTTAGCAGGCAAGGGCTAGGCAGCACAAGGAAATCACGGCCAACAACTTAATAGCCAGCCATCACCCCAATCAACAACTAAAAAGCCACACACAACAGGCATCATATAAATACCACATGCAGAGTAGCCCAAAGCACACACTCTGCTAGAGAAAAGTTCCCTGAGGATGGGCTCCAGCATAAGTCCAAAAGCTCAGAAGACTAAACCTCTGGTTCTGGTAACTGTTGGATCCTGCAACGTTATCCTGGGACATGTACAGTATATTCACCTTCATTCCTCTCCTTATAGTTCTATTTAATTTTGCCCTGTAGAAAAATTCACATTAAATGAAACATTGTATTATTCTATTGTCTTGCTATTTATTTATATCACAACTGAGTATCGTGTAGTAAATCAATTAAGAAATGTTAGATGTTAATTTTATAATGACTGACACCCCTCTCCCCAGATTCCAGGTTGAAATGTGTTGATGAAAAAAAAAGGTTTTCAGAAATTTCTTTATCCACACATAAAGACATTTCTTGCATATAGATTATATGCAAGTGAATCTGTGATTCTAAGAGAAAAGCAACGGACTTTTGGCCCTCCATATATGCTGAATAAAAGTGGCAGCATTTATCACTACTAATCAAGTTGACTACAGTTGTTAAAACTTCAGTAACCTCTGGATAGCCATCAGTTATCAATCTTTTAATGAATAAGCAGTTCAGTACCTAAATGATACTGGCCTCCTCTCCATGAAAGTTTTTATAGCTTTCACTTTCTTAATACAGGGGTTTCATATAAAGTATAGCAAAACCATATGAAAATACAACCAGTGTGTTCAATATTCAATTACTTACCTACAAGTTTAAAAAGTGTAGAGAGTCTGAATGCCTCAGAATGATGAAATTTAACAACAGTCACAGAGGAAGCTGAAATGTAGATGAATAATCCTGGTATGGCAAATGATTCAAAAGAACTATATCCTGAGAACCATGTGTTTTTGTGGATGGCAAATGTTGATCTGTTCTGAAAATGTTCATTTCTTTCCCACTTGGAAAGAACAAGGGTATTATTAGAAGCTAAATAAAGAAAATAATTTGGTCTGTCAGCTGCTTCCAGTGAAACCAGGTGTGGGTCTGAAAAGCAAAAAAACAATGAAGAAATATGATGAAATGGCCAAGGGTAGTTTTTAGTGATTAGCTTCTAATATCTAGGTTATATGTCAATTATAATTCCATTAATAGGCGGCGGCTGACACTTATTAAAATGTTGCATGGTGATATCTACATCCAAATTTGGGTGAACAACCAAGGTCAGCATTCTGCTGTGGTGTAATTTAGCCCCTTTGCTATTTAATTTTAGATGTGGTGGCAAAAGTGACAAAACTGAAACATCCCTGCTAAGCTTGATTGATAGACCTGATGCTTTATTTTTATGTGCAGATGATACAGCCATTACCTCAATTTCACCTATAGGACTGAGCAGAGCATAAATCAACTGTAATTATTAATTACAGAGACTTGGATGTTACCTATCAATTACAAAAAAAATATAATCTTTTCAAAGATTCCCCCTAGATAATAACATAAATAGCAAATTAATGGAAATATTATTAAACAGGTTAAGATCTTTAAATATCTCAGAAATGTTTTCCACTTAAAGGGTCCAATACTGTCATTAAAAGACAAGGTAGCAAGGAATGTAGTTCTCAGCTTAATGTTGTTCTATAGAAAAGGTGGTAATTATATACCAGGTGAACAAAAAATATTTGAGGCCAAAGGAATATCATAGCTATCCTGTGACATATTTTCAAATATATGTCTCTAAGGTCAGAGTGGCCATTTGAGGCTATTTAATCATGATTTCTAAGGGGCTTATTTCTGAGTCCATGATGCATCCAAACAGCCTTTCAGCTGAGACTAGTATGACATCAGTTAAAACTCAAATGCAAACAGCATGTATTAGCTATTGACTTAAATTAATTTTCAACCGTAAAAAAACCTCCACTATTCCTGGTGGAAATTATTTAGTTGCACCCTAAGATATTGTGGGATTTTCAATTAATGTAGTGATCTCAATAGGTTTTGAATAGGCCAGATTATTCTTTAAACAATGTGCCAGATATTCTGACCTCCAGAATAATTTCAGTTAGGCGCCACCTTGCTTGATCTCAATCCCATTATTTGTTTCTTTAAGATTGCATCCCAGAATACTAGAATAACTTTTACATTGGCAAGTTGATTGTCATCCAATCTAATATCTAGAGGGCAGTTTTTGCAGCAATTCTAAAGAATGCTGCTTCTGTCTCTATGGAAGGGTGAGATCAAAACTGAGAACGATGTACTATATAATTGCACTGAGTCTTTCATAGAGGTATTTGGGGTATATTTCCCAATGCAACATGATATTTTGGCAGGACTAAAGATGTCCTATTAGTTGATCAGGAGGTGATTTCAGGTCATGTAACCATATTCTGAATACTGTCTGGGATGGAACGCAAACTACTTTTTCAATTGGGAAAAGGCCAGTAATGTCTTACCTAAATAATGTTATTAATACAGTTGTTATTGATACAGTTGTAAATAACTGTTATTTCGATATATTATTAGCTATATTATGTTTTGATTTTGATGTACCTGTTTTATTATGAAATTGTTCTAATCTGTTTCTGCAATAATAAACTATTTAAGCTATTATGATTGTTATTTTGTTAAAGTATAGCCAGATTCTGTCAAGCTCACAACTTAATCCAAAACTGTGTACTTATAATATTGCCACTCTTTCAATTCTGGAATTTCTGAAAATACAGAATGAAGAAATTTGAAACAAAGAAAATTACATTTAACAAAATTACACACTTTCTAAGATGATAAACTTTCCATTCATCTCCCTCTCTCAACCAATGCATTATTCAAATAACTAAAATGTAAAAAATGCTTTTTAAAACTGATTATACTGATTTCCAGTTGATGGAAAGTAATTAAAAAGCATTTAAAGTAATGCTTATTAAAAGGGTAATAGAATTCTGATCCAACTGGACATCTTTTGTCCCAAATATTATTTCACAGTACACTGCATAATTCTGCTTAACGTTATCATAAGATTACTATAAAATCAATGGTCCTCATCCATTAAACAGACCTTAAGGGATGTTATAATTCATTATCCTAGAATAGTATTTAATTTTCCAACATAAAATGTATTTAGTGTATGAAGAAAGAGAGAAGCAGCTAATATTTTCTTTAACTACTGAAGCTGAAAATTTGCTTATTGTAGTATAGGCAGCCATTGCTTGCTAAATCATAATAAAGATTGGTGAATGTAAGGGCTTTGTATTTTCCAAATCAAAATTATGAAGAGAATGTTGAGATAGAATGTTAAAATTGAAAAGGAACAGATTACTTTCCAAAAGTGGATTTTCAAGAAAAAAAATTCAATAACTGACAACTAAATCTTGGAACTATTATTAACTTCATAAACACTGAATTCAAACAATGTAGCTGAAAAGGTTTATGTCAAGACCTTAAACCTTAGATGCTGGCTAAGGAATTCTGGGAGTTGAAGTCCACAAGTCACAAAAGGGCCAAGTTTGAAGACCCCTGCCTTAGACTCATTCACTGTCACTAGGTCAGCTGATAGCAACACTCTAGTCTTTCCATATATATATGTTACTCATAAAAATATTCATTTAATGTTCATTTTAACTGGTGATGTGAAATAGACTACCTTTTATCATTATTCTAGTAATATCCTTTTTTCCCAGATATTTTTCAGCAATATGCTTCCTTTCTATTTCCTTCTCAACTAACCATAATCTCAATTTGCTGCCAATCCACTATATTATATCCTCAGTTGACCTGTTTGTATTTCATTAGTTTTGCAGCTAACCAGCCGCTTTATAGATAAATGGGCATTTCTTCTATGACAAGAATCATGTTAAACTTTAGAATGTAAGTATCACTGATTCTAATGCTTGCATTTACTTTTATTTCAAAAGGCAGAGAGGCAAAAATGGATAAAATGTACATTTTAGAAATGTGAAAATACATGTACACAGCCAAGACATCTATCCAACTAAGTAATCCCAAGGAGTTGGCAAAATCCATATTTTAGTGAAGAACACAATTAATGGCAATTATCTTTAAAAAGGTATTTTTGTACAGTTGTAGCTTCTCACTTAACCATAATCTCAATTTGCTGCCAACCATTATAATATATCTTCAGCTGACCTGTTTGTATCTCATTAGTGTCATAGCTAGCCAGCTGGTGTTAATTTCCAAATTTCCTCTTAGGTTTCTCTACCTGCCCTGTATTAGGAATTTTAAGCCTACTGTGTTTACAAAGTTGTCAATCTGAAAACTAAGTGTCATGTTATTTATAAATCAGCAATTGCCTTGTAAAAATCTGCTCTCTAAATGGAGACCTTGGTAGATGGTCATATAAAAAAAACACTGAAGCTGATTAGGGAAATTTAGTGCTTCAGCTATAAAACTTTCTTAACTTCTGAAGTGGGGCAAATCACTTTTGTTAATTTGGCTGTGAGAATATAAAAATTGTTTTGCTGGCTCTGAACAAAAGCCATCTACATAATTTCTACCAGTAATATTAACCAGTCAGACGTCTCTGAATGTTTATTAATACAATATGACCATTATATTGTGCTCCTCTTATTTGTGAACCAGTATCTTGAATATTTTTTTTAAAAAAAACTGCTTCTGATATAAGTATTGGTGGTGTTTTTCAACCACCACAGCTTTAAGATGTATGGACTTAAATTCCCAGAATTCCCCAACCAGCATGCTAGTTGGAAAATTTGGGGAATTAAAATCCATGGATCTTAAAGTTGCTGAGGTTGAGTACCATAGATCTAAAGCAATTATTTTATAGAGTTACTAGATTTACCATGTGCTTTGGGCTTATACAGTGGTGATGTTAGCATGAAGGTTAAAGCATCCCCCGAAGCTAAGTCATCTTCTCTTGCTGGGAAAACAGAACCATCCTGCAGTTTTGCTGCAATTATAGTTTTTCCATCCAAATAGCTAACCAATTTGTAGGGACCTTTTCCCAGAACTGTCAGGAAAGAAAAAAATTACATTTTCTGATGAGTTTGTCTCAATGTCTGTATCATGAATTTACTAGTCAGTCCTACAGCAGCAAAAAGAAAACACAATCATTAGCAAACATTCCCATTAATAAGCATTACAGTTCTTTGACAAAAACTGATTTAAAACTACAGACCTCTTGCAAACTTGATTTCATAAATAACCTGCCTGAACCTTATTTTCATCTGTCAAATTGAAAGATAATTACATTACACATTTATTAAAGTGGGTGAAAAGGGTAAAATTCAGTAAAGAAGGAATGAAGAAAAAGAAAGTCAGCCTACTTAACCAAAATCAGCCAAAAAAAGAACTATCTATCTACACTAAATACATATTCCAAATATTGGAAGTAGTAAGCAGTAAATCTGTACAGGTAGTTCTTGACTTACAACAGTTTGTTTAGTGACCATTCAAAATTACAATGGCGCTGAAAAAAGTGACTTATGACCGTTTTTCATTTATAGCCATTGCAGCAGCCTCGTGGTTACATGATCAAAATTCAGTTGCTAGGCAACTGGTTCATATTTATGATGGTTGCAGTATTCCGGGGTCATGTGATCATCTTTTGTGCCCTTCTGACAAGCAAAGTCAATGGGGAAGCCAGATAGTTACTAACTTAATAATTGCAGTGATTCAGTCAACAACTGTGGCAGGAAAAGTAATAAAATGGGGTAAAATTCAGTTAACAAATGTCTCACTTAACAACATAAATCTGGGGTTCAATTGTGGTCATAAGTCGAGGACTACCTGTCTGTGTTCCTCACCTGCTGGATTTACTTGTTTCCTCATATCAAGACCCCAAAGGAATGGTCTGAGAGGACATGTACCCCAAGTAGCATTTTGTGAGAGCTATTGTTAATTAGAATGTGGTAAAGAGATTATTTGGCTCTAATTATGAAAATGCTATGACACTAATTGCTTTCCTATTTTCATACTTCCCCATTGTACATCTTATGGCACACAGGCTGGGCATGCAGATTATTTTTAAGAATGTAACAGCAATATGGAAAAAGTATTTTAAACACATGTGGGGCACCCTCAACTATCACAAAAGCCCAGAGGGTTCAATCTGGCAAATATCTGGACTCGTATTTTGAAATTAGGACCTTCTAAATATTGACTGAGCTTCTGTGATATTATGAAATGTTTGTAACTGCTTAGGAAGTAAATTGGTAGATTCCAAGGCACTATGTGCTATTACTACATGGCAAAACCAAAGATCCATGATGAATTAAACAGCTGCAATATACAGTGATACTTAAAAAAAATTAATATAGCATATTACCCAAATAATCAAATCAGAAAATACTTGAAACATTATATATAAGTACTAAAGCATTGGGCTAAATAAAAAAAAACCTTTTTTCCTAATGGAAAACAAAAGAATGAGCAACGTTTAAACATCAACAGTTAAGCTAAACATAAAATATTTAGAGCATAAAATTGCTAAGGAAAAGAAAAATTGCTATAGATTATTTCTACTGAGATACAGTATGCTTACTGTCTTCAACTTTTTCTTTTCATATTCTCCTTGATTTTCTACCTGAGTTTCTACACTTCTCAAAATAAACGCTAACTGATCAAGACTATAGGAATGTAACTAGGTCTGAGATGCAAAGAATAATTCTGTGGATCTACCTGCCTGACAAATTGTTAGATTATTTATTGTATTTCAACACTATAATGACACAGTTACACAAATATATTTAAATAATAACATAGTCCAATGCATTACCCAAAGTATTACTAACATGGAAGGGGGCATAAGGAAAAATACTTAGTTCTCACATCATTGCTTACCTTTATTGATATATTCACAATCATATGCTATAAAAAACAAAAGCAAACAATTAGAATGTATGTATGCATACACAAGTCATTTTGCTTTCATGTCCATTGAGAAGACAAATTAAAGCTGCCAGAAATGAATTAAACTTTTTTCTCTGACTGTAATAGGAAAATACTTATCCTTTTATGACCTCTAGTGGTATAATAATAATTTTAGTTGTCCTTCCTATAATGAACAATATCACAGTTGTCTATGAACACAAATCACATTTGTATCAGAATAATAATCCAAATTTAAAATAGCAACCACAGACATTCTCCAAATACTTAAGTGCAGGATATCATTTTAACCCATCAGTCAAGTACAAGTTGTAAGAATGAGAAAAAAGAGCTGTGCTCTCAGACTAAAGTTTGCTTGCAAGATATTATTCAAATTATTGCTAAGTCTACAGTTTAACCTAACCGACATAAAAAAATCTTTACACATACAGTATTTCCCTACTTTCCTCATCTCACTTATATTTGATACTGAAAACAGAATTCCAGATATAAATCAGAAATGGGCTAATTGTCTGCAGTCTATGGTTGCAATTTTGAATTTGTATTTATATATAAGCCTACAGCAGGTGTGATAATGAAGCTTCTACGGTATATAAGAAACTTGGCTGCCTGTTAATAGTTCTAATAATAGGATAGGACAGTGATGGCAAACCTTTTAGAGACCGAGTGCCCAAACTGCAACCCAAAACCCACTTATGCATCGTCGGGTGCCGGGTGGGTGTGGCCAATTGGGTGGGTGTAGCCAATTGGGTGGGCGTGGCTGCAGTGGTAACGGCAGACTGGGTGGGACTAAAAAGTTCAATCAATCAATTCCAACTTTGCAAGATTTTTTTCCCACGAGAAGTTGAAATTGACTGATTTGATTGAACCTCTTTTTTTTGCACATGGCGGCGGAGGCCTAAAGCAAAAAGGTTTTATAAAACCCAGCTGAAGGCCTAGGACTGGGGCGATGGCGCCGTGCCCACAGAGAGGGCTCTGAGTGCCGCCTCTGGCACCCGTGCCTTAGGTTTGCCACCACTGGGATAGGATATCACTGATAGCATAATTAACTGAAAGATAAAAGTCACTGAGACATAGGACAGCACTTATCAGTAGCTTGGGATGGATGGATGGATGAATGGATGGATGGATGAACTACAATGACTGATCCTTTTGTATTATATTTAATATGCCTGATTCATAAAACTGCAGGAGTTTTAGCCAATATTGAATGCAAGAAAGGAAAATTATACAATTAAAAGCCAGCTGAATATGCATGGATGAAAAAGCAAAATCAAACTGATAGTATGGCTTTGCAAGGTTTGTAAATGTATTCTGATTGTCATACTTACGACATAGTCTAGGAGATCTCCAGTCTACTGTAACTCCTTGTTGACAACACTGATGAGCATAGGCTGAAACACTTGTACAGAAACATTCACAATCCCCTCCCTGGTTACAACCACATGTGTCAATCAAACAGTTTGAATAAAACCAAGTGACATCAACCTGAAAAATGTAAACATTACTATAATAAATCATCCCCTACTTAAATACTGACTTATACATAAAGAGCAAGCATCTGAAGTAAATTTTAGGGACATGTCTATGAAACATGTCACATAATATTTATTACTTATCTGTATTTGACATTACAGTCCAATCCTAAATTTTCTCCTGCTGGTGGGAACATTCTCTGAATTCCAATCCACAGATGCTCCAACTAAGGGAAGAAGATGCCCTTAGCCAGTTTCTCCTTCTCTTTGCAGCCACTTTCACCAAAGAAAATCTGCTTTTGGCTACCAGTAAACTCTCAAAAAGGGGGAGAGGAATAGATAAATGAGAAGGTTTTAGTAGTAACCATTTACTACTAAAACCTTCTCATTTATCTACTCCTCTCCCCCTTTTTGAGAATTTCCTGGTATCCGAAAGCAGATTTTCTTTGGTGAAATTTAATTAAATGAACATTTAAATTTATAGTTTACGTCCTATGCATACATAAATTTTCTGACATTTATATTATTTAACTAGTGAAATGAGATAAATTATTACTGAGAAAAAAATAACTTCTGTATTGACAAGAACATATGCCCGTATAAAGATAACTGACCTCCTATTATAGAGGATTATACAAAAACATGGATTCAAAAGAAAAATATGACATGTTGTATTTGTGGGCAGGCTCCTGCATCTTGGCAGAACACTTTAAAATAATTGTGTCTTTTCCTGGGCTTGCATGGCTGTTTTTGCAGCTGATGGCAATCCAAGGGAAAAGGCATGCTTCATTTCAAGTATTTCTCATATTTACATCAGATTTGCTTTTCAAATCTGGAACTCTGCTCAGGCCTGTATTGATACATTTGCTAGAAGTTAGAAATGGTAGGTCAATCATTCACATTTTTTTTTCTTTTTATAGATTGGTTTGACTGGAAGCAAGAGAGATAGAAATGCATTAAATAAATGAAACGAATAAAACTTGAATAATGTCATTATACTTCCGCATGCAAGAAAGGCAAGTTTTTGACAGTTCAAAAAAGACATGTCCCTCAGGAATTAACAGCTGGACAGACATGGAAAAAGGCAATCTCTTGGAAGATCAAGTCCTAAGACATTTAGCACTTTAAATATCATTTTTTTATCTTCCATTCAATTGTGTCCAATTCTCAGAGACTGCCTGGACAAGTAATTTGCCTTTGCCTGTTTTCCAGAGCCAGAAGGTATGACAGACCCAACTGGCTTTGTTCCTAAGGTAGGACTAGAACTCACAGTCTCCCGGTTTCTAGTCTGATATTTTAACTACTACACAAAACTATCTCTCCTTAAAGACTAAGGCTAGCACAGGGGTAGGCAACCCAAAACACTCAAAGAGCCACTTGGACACGTTTCCCAATGAAAACAAAACACTGGGAGCCGCAAAATCCTTTTGATATCTAAAATAAATATAACACAGCATATATCCTTTTTTAGCTTTATTATGTATAGGTATAGGTATAGGTATAGGTATAGGTATAGGTATAGGTATATGCATATGCATATGCATATGCATATGCATATGTATATATATGTGTGTGTATTTAAAATAAAGGTAAAGTGTTATCTTCCTCTCTCCCTCTTTCCTCTCTCTCCCTCTCCCTCTTTCCTCTCACTCTCTTTCCTCTCTTTTTCTCTTTCTTTCTTTCTCTTTCCTCTCTCTTTTTCTCTTTCCTCTTCCTCTCCCAATCTCTTTCCTCTCTCACTCTCTTTCCTCTCCCTCTTTCCTCTCCCCCTCTCTTTCTCTTTCTCTCTTTCCTCTCCCTCTCTTTCTTTCCTCTCTCTTTCCTCTCTCTTTCTCTCTCTCTCTTTCCACTTTCTTTCTCTCTTTCCCTTTCCTCTCTCTCTTTCCTCTCTCTTTCTCTCTCTTTCCTCTCTCTTTTTCTCTTTCCTCTTCCTCTCCCTCTCCCTCTCCCTCTTTCCACTTTCTCTCTTTTTCCTCTCCGTCTCTTTCTCTCCCTTTCTCTCCCTCTCTTTCTCTCTTTCACTTTCCTCTCCCCCTCTCTTTCTCTTTCCTCTCTCTCACTCTCTTTACTCTCTCCCTTTCTATTTCTCTTTCTCTCTTTCCTCTCCCTCTCTTTCTCTCCCTATTTCTCTCCCTCTCTTTCTCTTTCCTCTCTCTCTTCCCTCTCTATTTCTCTCTCTCCTCTCTTTCTCTCTTTCCTCTCTCTCTCTTTCCTCTCTCTCTTTCTTTCCTCTCTCTCTCTTTTTTCTCTCACATTCCTCTCTCTCTCTTTCTTCTCTCACTTTCCTTTCTCTCTTTTCTCTCTCTCTCTCTTTCCTCACTCTTTCTCTCTTTCATCTCTCTTTCCTCTCTCTTTCTTCTCTCCCTCCCTCTTTCCTCTCTCTCTTTTTTCTCTCACATTCCTTTCTCTCTCTTTTCTCTCTCTCTTTCTCTCTTTCCTCTCTCTCTCTTACTCTTTCCTCTCACTATTTCTCTTTCCTCTCTCTCTTTCTCTTTCCTTTTCCTCTCCTTCTCTCTCTTTCCTCTCCCTCTTTCTCTTTCTGTTCTCTTTCTCTCTTTCCTCTCTCTCTTTCCTCTCCCTCTTTCTCTCTCTCTTTCCTCTTTCTCTTTCTCTCTCTTTCCTCTCTTACTCGTTTTCTTTCTTTCGTTCCTCTCTCTCACTCTTTCCTCTCCCTCTTTCTTTCTCTATATCCTCTCCCCCTCTCTCTTTCCCTTTCTCTTTTTCTCTTTCCCCTCCCTCTTTTTCTTCTCTTTTTCTCTCTCTTTCCTCTCTTTTTCCTCTTTTCTCTCTCTCTCTCTTTCTTCTCTTTCCTTTCTCTCTCTCTTTCCTCTCTTTTTCTCTTTCCTCTCCCTCTCTCTTTCCTCTTTCACTCTCTTTCCTCTCCCTTTCTCTCTCTTTCCTCTCTCCCTCTCTTTCTCTCTTTCTCTCTTTCCTCTCTCTTCCTTAATCTCTCTCTCTTTCTTTCTTTCTTTCTCTCTTTCCTCTTCCTCTCCCTCTCTCTCTTTCCTCTCATCTCACTTTCTCTTTCTCTCTCTCTCTTTCTCTTTCTCTTTCTCTTTCCCTTTCTCTTTCTTTCCTTTCTTTCTCTCTGTCTTTCTCTGTCTTTCTCTCTTTCCTCTTCCTCTCCCTCTCTTACCTCTCTCTCTCTTTTCTCTCCCTCTTTCTCCCTCTTTCCTCTCCCCCTCACTCTTTCTCTTTATCTCTTTATCTCTCTTTCATTTTCTCTTTCCTCTCCCCCTCTCTTTTTCTCTTTCTCTCTTACTCTTTCTTTCCTCTCCCTCTTTCTCTCCCTCTTTCTCTTTCCTCTCTCACTTTCCTCTTGCTTTCTCTCTTTCCTCTCTTTTTCTCTTTCCCCTCCCTCTCCCTCTTTCCTCTCTCTCTCTCTTTCTTTCCTCTCTCTCACTCTTTCCTCTCCCCCTCTCTCTTTCTCTCTTTCCTTTCTTTTTCCTCTCTCTCTCTCTTCCCTCTCTCTCTTTCCTTTCTCTCTCTCTCTCTCTTTCTTTCTCTTTCCTCTCTCTTTCCTCTCTCTCTCTCTCTCTTTCTCTCTCTCACATGGTGGCTGAGGACAGAGAGCCGCAGGAGACTGCTGAAAGAGCTGCATGCGGCTCCTGAGTCACAGGTTGCTGACCCGTGGGCTAGCATCTTAAATTGTCATCCAGTAAAACTAGCAACCTGTGCACTTCTTTCAATTTAGGGGTTAAACATGATCCTTGTATAGTACATCAATTAGAAACTTAACTAACACATTTTATATTTGTAACGCTTGGATATTTGTTTAAAGTAGGTATATGTAGAGTGCATTGCAATAATCAAAACAGGATGCAGCCAAGGCAGCAAATCCAGCCTGCTCAATAATGTAGCTGCCATACCACAGTTATTTGTGAGTCCAGGGACAGTGAAAAATCAAGAAACATTCACTTCAAGAATGCCATTTGCTCTTCCCGAGGAGTGCAACCCCAACAGAAATAGGCTTAATTTTCATCATTAAGTGGAATTTCTCATTATCACCAAAAACTCCACTTTGTCTGCATTTAATCTCCTCTTGCTCTCCATCCTCCAGCCTATTATTGAAAGAAGTTACATAATTTGCTTTTTTGGAATTGGATGGTTAGGAGAAACAGAGCTCCAGCACAGAAACTATTTATTTATTATTATGGTTTTTAGTATCACCTGTTCACCGCCCTGAGTCCCGTAAGGGAGATAGGGCGGTATATAAATTTAATTAATTAATTAATTAATTGATTAATTAATGAACGAACGAACGAACGAACGAATGAATGAATGAATGAATGAATGAATGAATGAATGAATGAATAAATAAATAAATGTTCCCCTTACGATCTCCAGATGCCCTCCCTACAGCGATTTCATATGGTTGAACAGCATGAAGAACAAGATGTAACCCTGTGGGACACCAACTATTAATGTTTTGGGTTTCAAACAGCAGTGTTCCAGGACCAACTTCTGGACCACCTGGATACATCTTGCTTTTCAATGCTACACCCTTAACTTTTTTTTTCTGTGTTGTAACTCACCACTGGATGGCATGACTCAAATATTTCACTTAATAGTATTCCACATTCTTTCTTTGCAAATGCTTCTCTGAGTGGGTTTAAAATGCAGGGATGCCGAATATCAGAGCTGTCAACACACTGAATCCAAAAACAAAAGAATAAAAGAAGAAGGACCATCAATTGGTATTCTCTGAGATAGACTATGTGTAAGGTACACTTCTTAGGAGGAAGATACAGACTCCTACATAACTGCCGATTGAATCTGATACTGAATCTCAGAAAAAACAGTTTGAGTTGAGTAAAAACAGATACTTTGACTGTTTGCAGCATGGAAATATTATATCCATAACAACCACCAAACACAATGCATATTGGTATATTGCCATACCTTTTGCTTTTGTTAAAGCAACATGTTGGGGAAAAGTTGATGTGTGGGATCATGAAAATTGTGTCATATTTTAATTTTCTGTGGAAATGTGATTTTTTTTGGTATAATTCTATTTCTTAAGATTATCATGAAAAGCATGAGAAAAAAAAGTGGTGTGATCTCATACACAAAAATTCCATTACAGGTAGTGCCAAAAATCTATAATACATGCTAGCAAAAGAATGTTGGCGATTTGAAAAGCTAATTTACATGCATAATCAGCATGTAATTCCCTTTCTGGGCAAGCAATATTATACAAAACACTGAAACAGAGGAAAAATAGTATGCCAAACAAATTAAAGGAATGATGTGAGAAAAAGAAACCTAGCTAAAAATATATCTTAAGCATGATTAGCCTTCTGAAAATGTCTCATGAAGTCAAAACCCCATGATTATATTAAGATTTAAATGAAAAAAAATTACCAAATTTGCAACAATATAAAGAGCACTAATTTACTTTCAGAAGAATAGTCATTAATCCCAAATTTAGCAACGTTTACACCGGCAACATGCATGGTTATTCCATCTGTGAATAAATGTGCAAATGTTCATTCTGTCTCTTGTTTTCACCCTCCTTATCAATGGAAGAATAATTTCTGCTGCCAAGTGACTTCTCTGGCTGTGTAGTTTGCAAAGACTCTGCAATGTACAGAATCTTTGAAAAATCAGGATGTTATATCATATGGAAAACAGAGTTCACAGGTAATGGCTTCTTACTTCAAAAGTTCCTAAGCAACAACAACAGAGCATTCATCTTCTTTCTTTTTCCATTCCCTCCAAGTATTTGTATTGATAGAAATTCGGCTCCTATACCCTACTATAAATCAATAAATACCGTTGGTGCTTAATTTTAGGCAATAAAGAACAATATATCATCCTCCAACACTTTACCTCAATAGCTGCCCAACTGCTCCCAAATTCTTGTGCATTTGTTAACTCAAAATTTTCTGGAGTTCTCATTTCATTTATTGTTTTGGAGTCAAAATTTCCACATAATCCAGTCAGCTCACCCTAGACACGAGATAAAATTAATAACTCTTAATTACAGACACTTATAACCCTAAATCTGATATAATTACTTTCTGCACTAATAACATGGAATCTAGCTTTCTGTTTGGCTTGACAGCTGGCTGGGAGACTTTGGGCCAGTAAGTCTCTCTCAGTTCAAGGATGGTTGTTGTGGGGAAAATAGGCAGGAGTATTATTTATTTATTGAATTTATATGGCCAGCCATGTCAAACACATGGCTCTGGGTGGCAAACAATCATAAAATCAATTAAAACTTAATAGAAAATAAATACATACAGCAGCTGAAAATATTATCCATAGATCTTAACATAAGCAGGAAACAGCGCCCTTAACACAAATGGGACCCCAGGGACATAGCCAGGTCTTCAAGGCCTTATGAAAGCCCAGCAGGATCAGGGCCATCCTAACCTCTGGAGGGAGGACGTTGCTGCAGAAAGGACATGCCTCCTAGTCCCTATTATGCAACATTTCTTGGCTGACAGGACTCAGAGTTTGACCATCCTATTGAACTGGGTAACCTGGTCCCAAGCTATGAAGTTCAGCCAGTACTTTGAAACAGACTGGTAACCAATGCAACTCACAAAGCAGTGGTATTACATGTGTCGACACCATTTACTGCCCATACAATTGCATTCTGCACCAACTGAAGCTTCCGAATGCTCTTCAAGGGCAGCCCCGTGTACAGCATGATGCAGTATTCCAGATAGGAGGTCACAAGGGCATGAGTGACAGGAAGTAGTTTCCCAGTTGAAGAATCAGTGCAACTGGCACACAACCCAAATTCTATTGCACAGCCAATAGATTCACAATCTGCATGCAGCCTCCCCAGTCAGCCCCTTTTCACCCTAAGCTTATGCTACCAAAATTTCATGGCAAATCATTGAATTGAATGCCAGCTAAAAATAACCCCCAATAGTAAAATAGATATGTTAATTCTCCAATAGATTTAATACACATATTCGCTTTAGATAAATTAAATCCTCAACCTGAAAAAGGTGCTGAAAAAAATATGCCCCATTCTTCCAGTGACATCAGTGACATTACCATCCCCCTTCAATCTTAATTTTTTATTGACAAAGCTGATCACTAAAAAATGCTATTAGTGTAAATCTAAGCTTCTCCCCCTCCCCACCCCCCTTATTACTGTTGTTTAAGCCAATGAAAGACTGTCAGAGTGTGAGAAACTGGTTCTTTTTTGAACTGGAGGTACTTTATTTTCCAATGGTGGCAATAGATACAGAAAAACAAGAGTGTGGAAGCTTTAATGCTTGTTATTATTTACAGCAAGCATTTGCAACATTTATATGCAACACATTACAAACAATACTGGTGTCAAGTTTCCTTCTAAGTCCCTCTCCCAGAGACTAGCCAACCTCTAGCTCTCTGGCTCCCCCCCCCCCCCCATTTCTGAGCATGACAAGAAAAAGAATGAAAAGAATAGGCCAGAATTTACTGCAGTGTGCTCAGCATGGCATGACCTTATCCTGCTCAGGCAAACACCTGTTGCTTCTCTGTTGGAGGGAGAAGACTCTCTTGGGTCTTCTGCCCAGTCCTTCCTTCTGCAAAGCTGATCCCTTCCTTTCCTTCTTAGGTCTTAACTGAAGCTGATACCTACAGTTGCCCAAGTCCCTCCTTTCTATTCTTGGGTGGAGCTCTTATCCCTCTGGGTCTTCACTTCCCTTCTTCCATGAAAGCCACCCTAAACCTTTCTTTTCTCAACCAGGAACCACAAACTTAACTTGACTCTCCAGCCTTTCTCTCACATCACTCTAATCAGGCCATGCATAGAATTTCCCTCTTCTCTCCTTTTTTCTCTCTTTCCAATGTTGAGGTTATGTCCCCCAGCAATTAAGGAGATGATGCCTTCCCTTGGCTTTAATATCCCACACCTTTGTATCAGGTGGACCACTGACACTGCTATCCCAATAGCTCACTAAAGTAGCCTTGGCTAGCAGCCAGATCAGATCATCAGTTCTTACGACAGCACTGCTATTCCTGAGCTATTTTCCCTTTTTACTCATTCCATATGCTGGTTTACACCAGGAAAATAGCAGGCACACTAGGCCACTAGAATCCATATGCCCCACAATGACCAACAAACACAAACCAATTTTCACATTCTTTGAAATTCCATTTATTCCAGTGGAAACTTAAAGCTGTCCCAATGAAGTCAATAAGGAATTAAAAGTGTAAGAGAAGTTTTGTCTTACCTGCCACTGAGGCCCTGTCTCCACATGAACAGTTGTTCTTTGATCCCACATTACTGTGATGTGTTCATTAGGAAAATGAACAATGGTGAAAAACCCAGCCTTCCATATATACACTTGCTGCAGTTTGTCTATGTAACTCAGATGACTCTATTAAATATCAGATATGCATAATATACTATAGGCATTTAATGAAAGCTTTACAATGACTTATAAACATGCATTTAGGAAAACAACGCTATTATAGTTCTGTCTAGATTTATCATATTATTTTTTTATGTGGATCTATTTTTAGAAATATTTGATGTGACCCAAGAGACACTGGATTTGTTTAAAATGCTTTTGGACGTACATTTAAAATGAGGATTACACTTTGTCTTCCTCTGTAAGCTATTTATTATTTTCTAGCTGCTTTCAGAACTCTTCCACTAAATCAGGGGTCCCCAACCCCCAGTCTGTGGCCCACTGGTAGACCACAGCCCATTTGGAACTGGGCCGCAGAAGTGGTGGGTGAGCACGTGCACACGCAAAGCTGAATTTGTGAAAGCGGCACACGCAGACAACCATCCCTTCTCTCCCCCTATCTCGCCTCCACCAGTCCGCCAAGCCAGAAAGGTTGGAGACCGCTGTACTAGATGATGCCAGATGCTGGTATAACACGGTAATGGAAAACAAAAGAAGCAAATATGTACTGTGTGATGGACTATAAATATCGTGCATGAAGAAATGTATATCCATAATGCTTAGAAAGGAAAAGGGAGACTAAAACATAGATAAATAAGCATGACTAATTTTAAGAGTTTCTTGAAGTTCAAGGATTGCTAATATTTATCATGCAATATGAAAATGAATGACAGTGTTTTGGGTTTGATGCATTATCTACATATCTTAACTTCTGTTCTGCTATAGCTTACCGGATCTCCAGTGTCATCATCAAATATTATGAACGATTTTCCTACATTAATGGAAACATACTTTCTGCAAACGATTCCAATGTTAAAGCAGTTGACATTTTCTATGATGACTGAGAAACTAGTAATTGAGGAACTCTGCAGAAAAAAAAGATAATAAGGCAGCTGATTCCAATTTGCAAACATGAAATGCACCTTAGACCTCTCCAACTGTTCAGCCTAACAGTTTCTCTTCTTTTTCTACCATCTGTGGCATAAATGCAGGAACAGCTGCTTTACAAGATGCAGCAAAGAAAAAGATGTCCCCACGTCACTGATTAGCCATTAATAAGATTGTTAATTCAGGACTTATATTCGGATATGATTTTTAATTCAACAACCTTATACTGATAAGTCTCACAAGATAGCAGCAAAGCAATACATAGAGCAGGAGTCCTCAAACTTGGCCACTTTAAGACTTGTGGACTTCAACTCCCAGAATTCCCCAGCCAGCCATAGAATTCTGGGAGTTGAAGTCCACAAGTCTTAAAGTGGCCAAGTTTGAGGACCCCTAACATAGAGTTTTCTGGGCCCCAAGGCAAAATCTTGCAGATGGAGCTCAACATTAGTAGAAGAGCTTGAATGCCAGGAGTTCCTTCCAAAGCTGCAACAATTGAGAGTATTGAGAGAGTGTTGAGAGTGTTGAGAGAGTACAATGAAAGACAAGAGTCACATAGCTGTTTCTTATCAACGAGAGCAACACTGGATGCGAACACTGCAAGGCTCTTCACTCACCTTTCCAGTCCCACCAAATATTCGGGTTTTTTAAAAAAACTCAGCCATTTGAAAATAATACTTTTTAGGCTTATTTTATCTAGGCTATGAAACTCAAGAAGACTATTAGATGGTAGCAATGAATCAGGAATTGGGGTATGTCTTTGCTGTGTTTTCCAGCCATATATTCATAAACATGGAGGAAGTCAATGAGAAAAAGTATAGCAGCAATTATTGGGGAAGCAACCAGGACTTCCAAAGACTGGTTCCAGGATATGCTCCTTTGCTGAATCAATGGCTATATATCTATGTCTGCTCAAATGTTTACACTCTATGTTTTTCCTCCCATTTGATTCAAGTCACCTGCTATTTGGCTATTCTCTTCCTCCTGAAGATTGGACAGCTTCTGCTTGGTATTTTATATCATGGTTTGGTTTAGCCTCAGAATCACTTATTTCATCAGTATTTTGATCTATTAATTACTTTTTATTTGTTTATTAATACATATTATTACCAAATACAATTGAATTCAATACAATATATCCATATATGAATAGTTCCCAATATAATAATTAAAATTTTGAATAGAACAAACTTATTTTCACTATGAGTAATTAAACTAAATACTTTTCCTATTCAGTTTACAAATGTTTAGGTTTCTTTTTAATTGCACAGCACAATACTTAATTTAAAAACTGAACATGTTTTAAAATAAAGTCTTACCTTAGCCAGGTAAACCTTACAGTTTCCAACATAATCAAAAGACAGGCCATCAAAAGTTCTATAATGGCGATCTCCATATGCAGTACACATTGATGGGCATGGATGGAAATTGCATTTAAATGAGCCATGACTACAGATGCTAAAACAGAATAAATTTATAACAGTTACAGTATCAAAAATAAACCATAATTTCTAGATATAATCTGTAACCAGATAGCATGACTCTGTTAAAAATGATCCTACAAATTACTCACTAGTCCATTAATTCAGAACTTGTACAAAATTGTTGTACATGCAGCTAAGCTAATATTTATTTGAACAGAAAAGATCTATGTAGGTAAAGCAATTCATTTTCAGAATTCCTTGCAAATATAAATTATAATTATTCTTATGCCCATAACAGACTGCACACTCTAACATACTGCTGTCATGAAAGAAGTCAGTTATATCATGACATCCCACATTCAAAAGAATAAAACATTTCATTAATTTGATTAAACATCTATCTTATATCAGAAACTAAATCCTTTAAGTAAAAAATATAATGTACAGACTGACTATATTAGGCAATTAGCATATTAATTGCTAATTGCCAATATAGCTCAACTTCTTTTATGTAGCATATGCTATCAACAATAATTTTAATTCAGATTCTTACTTTAAGGTATTTTAATGGAAGCAGAGGTTTAAGAACAAGTAAGACTAAACTAATTAATTCACATAGTTAAATCAGCAATTTTTTTTTATTTTAGCTTTTTCTTCAATGAATTTTCAGTGTGTTGATTTGTGGCATGCATTTTTCCACTGAATGTACAGAACATGCAACTCGCTATGTGACCTGTCTTTTTCCCATTTGATATAATTAGATCGGGAAACATGAGTTTTTCATGCATTCTTATTGTTGCTTCCATGTCTCATGTCTCAAAGGAACTGATTTTAACAATAAACCAAAGAAATATAGAAAAATAAAGAAAGGAGAAGCACTAAAGCATAAAATAACAAACTGTCAAAAAGAGGAGGAAAAACCTGCATTGTATGAATGTTACAAAACCCATGTCTTGTTTCTTTAGTTGATTATTTACTTTCAATTTTTTATTGTTCAAACACCGAGCTGAATCCTAAAGCAAATGAGCAGAAGTCTCTGTGTGCTGACTATTCCTTCTTCTCAACCCTGCAACCCCCTATTGTGTCCCAAAGCTCTGCCTGAAAACAGTGGGGGATTCTCCAGAGTAGACTCTGCCATAGAAGGGAGGGCAGTAGGAAAGGTGGCATTGCTGTCCCTCCTCAATGGATGAGGGAAGCCACTCCCACTGACAACAAACCTGCCACTGAATTCCATACACTGTCTCTAATGGGCATATAGTTTGTACAAAACAACAAAACGGGATAATTTTAAAAGCAGACGTGGCTTATTTCAAAGCATCTTCCTATACAGGTCCTTCTGTTCTCAGTATTATTTATATAAGAAAAAAAATAGGTCTACCATCACATGTAATCCTCAATGTAATCTGTGTTGCAAGTGAGCCCTGGGCCTCAATAACAGGTTATTTATTTATTTGTTTGTTTGTTTGTTTTATATGCTGCCCATCTCATCAAGAGGTGACTCTAGAATGTAAGAACAGTCCATAATAACCATACAAGATAACTTTTTATCAAACATTTTGAAAATTCCATAAAACAGACTGAGATTTAATTCACATGGAAGACCTGAAGTTAATTTCCTACTGATTTGTGGAGGGAGTTTATACTGTGATAAGAATCCATTTCTTAACAAGAACATAAGAGGATATACCAACAATTTACTTTTTCCTTTGCACTACATGTTAAGAATTATGTTTAGATTTCTCAGCAAATACGTTTTCTTCTTTAAGCTGAAAGCTGTGGCTTACTACTGTATTTTCAGAACTGCCCCCAGCCCCCTGAAGTAAGGTTCTTAAAGGCTTTTCTTTTTCTCTGTGTTTGTATGCCAAGCATCAATGACAGCTATATCTATACAGAGGTTTGGGAACAAGGGAGGCATCTGGGGGGTCATTTACCTTCCTGCCAAGTGGAGATGGCTTGTAAGTCGTTTCGCCAGTCGGCCAAAAGGCTATAAATGTCTTCTAAGCAGATATTGAGGACCTGACAAAAGGCAGATGCAGTCAGTCAGCACAAGGCTGGAGTGGGCAAAGACATCCAGACAAGGCATGGACAAGTGCTGACTGGAACAGCCTGGATAATTTTTCCTTTGGTCCTGCTGTAACAGGACCTGGTTACCCAGCAGAATCAAAAGGTCCAATTAATAGAAGTTTGATAGGAAAGTAAGAAGCAAAGGATTGAAATATGTTACCGCTTATTGCATATTGTGGGTTTCAGTAATGCCATGTCTTACTTACTTATATAATACATTCCTGCCAGTCCTGGTGATGAGATGCTACTTTATATTTTAATAAATTTGTTCATATGGTTCATAGGAAAAGCAGTTTTCAGCTCTTGGCTGATGAACCTAGATGAAACTGTTTATGAAAAGGAATGGTGAAAGAGCTAGGTTCTTTTTTAAAAAAAACCCGAGGGCTCTGTGAAAGTGCCAATAAAATTAAAGGTGAAATTATAATAATCAGAAAGTTCTTACACTCTTGAGTCAAAAAAACCACCTCTTTTGAATTCAAGTATGAAAAGGTAATGAGGACTAAACTGGGGAAAAAATTATTAGCCTCACATTTTGGGGAGACTTGGAGATAAACTACATTTTACATATTAAGATATGAAAAAATATTGTATAATTTAAAAAAAATTAAAAAATAGCCTTGGCAGGAAGGACTTTAAGAAGGCCTCAGTGAGGAAACATGTGTCTGACCTTTTCTTTTTTCCCACTAATTTTAATGGCTTTCCCCCACACACACACAGGATTTAAAGTTGAAGTTAAATTTGTAAAAAGGAGAAAGAGTCTGCTTCTGAATCATAACCCAAATAAAATATTTTAATAGTAGTCCCTTTGTATTCATTCTTTCCTAATCCATTTTGGAGCCACTGAAGGTTTGTTTAACTATCTGTTAGTACAAAATGGAATTCGAGTCCATTAAGAAGAAAAAACAACATTCAAAAATATCACACTGGGAGGCATGTATAAAATAAACATTAATGAATAAAGGAAATTATTTCTACTGACCAGGTATGACAAGAAGAAATTACTTTGTCCCCAGGAAAATATTCTTTGCCTTTCCAAGAACATGGGCACTCATTTGGCTTGAAGCACATATCGCCGTATTTAAAAAGCCTGTTGAAACAGCAGACAGGTATTCATTGTCAGTTATATTTTTAATACTATTGGATATAGAAAGGTAGATAGGTAGATAGCTAGACAGACAGTCAGGCAGACAGACAGACAGACAGATCCTACTGGGATACATTGCTGATCTTCCACCCCATATCACTGAAGACAAAGAGCTTCAGTGAAAGAGGAAAAAACCTTACTGCAGAGAATAATAAGACTTGGCTTGTAGTATTCTTCCTCTTTTTTTTTATGAAAGTATGTGTGCTCAAATGCAGCAAAATCATGTCTGTCAGTTTCAGCTAAAGAACTTTTCATCAAACTAAGAATTGTGAACTGTGACATTTAATAGCATCATCAGAAAGTTGCAGTTAAAGTATGTATTTCCCCCACTTTTTTTTCCTCTAGAGAAATCTCTGTGCACTTTAGGCAAAGGTTCCTAAGGAGATCTGGATAACCACATAACAAAATATGACTATTAATTGCCAGAAAATATGTTTTGTTTTACTGATATATAATATCCTGAATAAAATCCAATATGTTCTACAGGAATAGGAACTATAACTAAAATAGGGTAGCTGATATTCTTAGCATTAGGACAGTTTCCTTTGAGTTAAGCTTGACTCCTTATGACTTCATGGACAAACCATGTACTTCTCTTGGCAACAGTCCAGAAAGGATTTGCCTCTATCTCTTTCAAATTAACCCAAATCACTGATTTTCCATAGTGATCTCCCATCCCAGTAATGAATATTAAGCCGCACACTGCTTAGCTTTCAAGCCCAGGCAAGATTTTGTCTTTCTCAGGCAGCATCAAGTAACCCAATTACAAAATTACTATCATAAGAGATGATCTATCAAACATTCAAATCGAATGAGGATTATGAAAAGTATTACACCATTATACCAATGTATTATACCATTTATCGAAAATACACACTGTAAAGAATGGACTAAACATTACTGTGTTGCAAGTTTAATGAAAATCATTCTCGACATTATCTAATTTCACCCTAGACGTTTTTCTCCCCCCCTTTAGAATGGCTTCTTCTGTTATGTTCCCGATCTCTTTTGCAGCTGCAGTTATGTATGTGGGACTCTCAGGACTTCAGAGGATGGGCTAATATAAGATTGGGCACCTCTCTCAGCTAAAGGCCTCACCTTTAGACAGCTTGTGCCGATCTCCCACACAAAAGCAAAAGCAACAAAGAAATTGAACTTGTCAGGAGGACCTTCTTTTGGTGCCTACCACTTCAAACTTCTGCATATTTATGATGGAATGTGCACCTGGAGGAGCGGAGGCCAGAGAGTTTTGGCAACAAAGAGGGTTCCCATAGACTGGTCCAGATTAAGACACTGCACAATCTTGAACTGGAGGTGTGAGGAAGAGGTTCAGGGTAGCCACACCCTAGAATCTCTTAGGACATATCTAATAGAAGATTGTAGTTTTAGTTTGGCAAGATTCTGTCTATTAGGTGAAAGCAAAAAAAGAATTAGAGTCATTTGGATTTTGCTGTGTCGTTTTGGGATTGGATCTGATCTTATTAGTGTTTGAAAGCAGCACAGTACTAGGCCCTGTAGGAGAAATGAACATTTGTTATAGTCTCCAGGTTGTTGGCAATGGGTTGGCAATGGGTTAATAATAATAATAAAGTTGGAAGGGACCTTGCAGGTCATCTAGTCCAACCCCCTGCTCAGGCAGGAAACCCTACCATTTCAGACAAATGGCTGTCCAGTCTCTTCTTAAAAACTTCCAGGGTTGTCCTGGGCTGTCTATTGGTATGTTCCCAGTTATAATGTTCCTGGATTCCAAATGTGCTTAATGCCGTGTTTCCTCAGCCTTAGCAATTGCTGGTTGAGGAATTCTGGGAGTTGAAGTCCACAGATCTTAAAGCTGCCAAGGTTGAGGAAACGATGCAATATTTTGCATGATTATTCTTTTCAATCAATCTTTTCAGATAAATACATAGAATTTCTTTGGCTGTAGTTATAGGAGTTACCTTTTATAAACTTAGCATGAGAAAACAAAGCCTTTAACATATTTTATTAAAATAATTTTCTAGTTTCTCCAATTTTTCTGAAAGAAAAGAAAATCAGTAACCACATCATAGTTTCTCTTTCCTTTTAACATTAGGGTCTTTATTTAAAACTTATTAATACAGCCCTCCCACCTTTTCTGAATTACAAAATTCCCACTGATTTATACTACCAACAAAAGAGGTTGCATTCAGAAACAAAGAGCATCACTTTAGCCAGGCAAGACAAAAGTGCAAGTTTTATCTCTGAAATATAATCCTACATAAAACAAGTGCTAACAGCTTTCTCTTTTGAAAAGCCAGGCAGACAGATTGATTGCAAGGATCTAAGAATTCATAAAAAAAGAAGATGACAAATGGGTTATTTTTACTATGAATGGTCATTATTCACAAATGTCAATGTTTGATGTACAACGTACAGATAAAATTAAATGAAGGCACCCACTTATAAATACTATAATTTGATCAACATACTATTTAATTTTATAGGCACCTCAGTCAGGTGCTTTTGCAGGAGATTTAAACAATAGTTATAGCCTGGCACCATTCCTCCACCCAATGATAAATGCATTTAATTGCTATTCATTTTAAAGAATTATGAAATCCTAGAGGGGGGGGAAATTAAGAACCCACACTTATATTTATTATTAAGGACTATTTTCATTGTTCTAAAGAAGCTTTTACCGAGCAGAATTAGTACTTCATGTGTTTGGTTCTTGAGTTTCAGAAGTACGGTCTCTAAGATGAAGGATAAATATTTCATTACAAATTATTTAGAAAAATCTCACATTTGTTGAGTTCTGGTATATGAAGACACAACCACTAAATGTAACATGCAATGTTGTCTCTTCTACTTTTTCTGCTAATGTTACATTGAATGCAATCTATAAGTTTAAGGCTTTCTACTTGAAATACTGTATGGATTTAAAAAACAAGACATTTCATTTTATGATACATACTCCAGGCTATTTTAATGTTATATTTCTAATGTATGAGCATGATTTTGAATTGTATCATTTTGGAACTGCTGCTTATTTAATAAAAAATACACCAAAAATTATTCATTATTTCACTCCAACAGTAACCTAAGGGGACTCTCAAAAAACATGGCTTCAAAATTAAATTCCTTCTATGCAATTAGTTCCCTAATTCTCTCTGGCCATTGATAAGAGACATTCTTGGATTCCATTAAAATTATTTTTGTATGTGTGTTTGTGGGCAAAATTAGAAAGTGATGATTTTTTGTCTTTTTTTTTTTTAGCAAATGTTCCAGGAATTTATTTAAGCTTCTTACAAGTTATTTGATCTGCTATGCCATCTGTTCGGGAAGATATTTTAAACTGAGGGCAAGAAAAACATTTAGAGCAAAACAGGCATACATACAGATTGCCACAGAGGTTTCAATATTTCATTTTCAAATGAGTACTAGTGATGATTGCAATATTCTGAACTGAGAGTGGAGAGAGGAACCTGAGATATCCTCTGTTCTCAGAGTTATTTTAAACTTTGATTGTGCTGAAATGTACCACAATGCTTTATTACAATACTATGAAGCAGATGAGGTTGCTGTCCTTTCCACCCCTTGTGGCCTTTAAGGCAAGGGGTCTCCAAACTTGGCAACCTTAAAACTTGTGGACTTTAACTCCCAGGAGTTAAAGAACCAGGAATCCTGAAAACATAGTTTAACAGATATCTTTCTGTTTTATCCAGACATGACATAGATGTGCCTAGTATGGATTTCTAAGAAGCGGGTTTCATTGGGAAGCTACCACAGATTTAAAAAAACGAATGATGAACAAACAGTAATGTTGTCATAAAATTCAGTGCTAATTATTGCCAGAAATAGCAGCTCAAGAGAATGAGAGAAACATGTTTGGCATCCTGGTATCTGTGATTTTAATGAGTTTTTATTTTTTAGACATAAACTGAACATTAAATGTAGATATTGACATCCATGGAGAACCCTGATTAATGGGAAGCATCATACAAAATACAAAGAATACACTTTCTTCTGATAGATAGGCCTACAAGTATAACCCACTGAAAGCGTAGTTCACAATTACGAGGCCTTACAGGATGCAGCACCAAATACAGAATGTTTACTGAATTGGTGAATGTGTGAAAACCAATCTCTCTGTGCAGGACTTGTAGATACAAACACATATTCTCTTCTCCCTTCTTTAGAACTACTACAAAAGTTGAAATTTCAGGACTTAAAATCATAGTTTTCCAGCTAACCATTTTTAAGAAAATAGAACTCTGGGCATAAAGTATAAAAACATAAAGCTTCACCAACTTAACCATGTCCTAACATTAATGAGAAGGAAATATCCTGCTTTAAAGAGATAGACAATGAAACTCAAAGGATGCAAAGAAATAAATATAAGTACTGCAGATAGATATTTGTGCTGCTTAAACTATTGATTTGGTTGTATTGCCTCATGCTGTGGGGTCTATGACAATTTGCCGTGGCCCACTTGCCACAGCCAACTTGCCGTGGCCAATTCACTATGGGACAACTCACCACGGTCAACTCATTGCTGGACAATTTGCTGCAGGACAAGAGTTACACTAACATCAAAGAAATGGTGGAATAGAAACATTAAAGAAAGGATGCAAAAGAAGGGACAGAACAAAATGTGAATGACAATTTTTTAAAAAAAATTATTTATTTTAAATAATTAAATTGAATTGTTAAATTGTCCTGCTGCTAGTTGTTTTGCAGCGAGTTGGCCATAGAGAGTTGTCCTGCAATGAGTTGGCCGTGGTGAGTTGGCTGCAGTGAGTTGTGCCATTCTGCATGCTGTGTTGTCTCAACGTAAAAAAAGGTGAGCAAGAGAGCAAAACTGCTCCTTAGTTCTGGAACTGGACATGCTCATTAAAGGTTTTCAATTACTTAAAAGGGAACGAGAAACCGTACATGGATTTGTAGGCACTCAGTGCTGATGGAAGTAGAAGCTATGTTGCATGATAAAAATAGACGAAATATTATCGGCATTTTTTTTTACTTACCCAGTGGGACACATGCATCCTGAAAAGCATGAAAGCTGTGTAGACACAGAAATATTTAGCAGTTGATTTTCACAGGTTCTCTCCCTGCCAAGTTCCATAGTTGGTGGATGGCTACAGTTAACATAGATTTGGTCTTCTGGGCAATCATGATCTAGAAAAATACAACATAGATAACGTCATAGTCAATTTTCTATATTCTATCAATCTCTTCGATACAGAGGGTTTATTGCCTGAGTTGGGGGGTTGGACTAGATAACCTCCAAGGTCCCTTCCAATTTTATTATTATTATTGTTATTGTTATTGTTATTATCCTCCTAGCAGTCACATATTTTTAAGAGCATTGCACAACTTCATGGCTATGGAGTATATGGCTATTACCTGTATCATTAAATATTTTTGAGCTTCCTGTGGCGAGGCACCACCGGAGGAGGCTTTTTCCTGAGCCTCCAGCCCGGGACTGCGTCAAAGCCGTCAAAACAGCGTGGATCAGCTGTTTTGCGGCTCGGAACTTTCTCCCCGGGCGAAGGGGAGAAAGTGAGTTTGGCTGGGATAGGGGTTGAGTTCCCTAATCCCCCCAGGAGCGTTCCTGGGGGGGTTTAGGTGAGAATTCCCCCGGAGTCCTAGCCTCTTCTCCGCAGCTCGGTATGCTTTCGTTCCTTGGAGCGAAGCCAGACGTCGCTGCCACTGCTGTTACAATGTAGCTGCTTGTGAGTAACCTTTGAAACAGACGGAATCTGACAGGGGATCATTATTTTAGTTAAAAAGTGACTTTAACTCGAAGATTTATTGGGATTTTATTGCCTGCTATAAGTGAAAGTGACAAGAAAATGGCCGCGGAAGCATTCCTTTCTTCTTAACAAAAGGAAAACTTTCACTTTCTTTCCGGGTGTGGATTTTAATGGATTTTAATTTTTTTTTCAATTTAAAATCAAGTTTTTTAAGTTTAT
>NW_015388659.1:29628-32275 GCF_001527695.2 Protobothrops mucrosquamatus | reverse complement strand
GAAGGGGAAGGAGGAAGGAGGAGAGGTTGTGGGTTAGAGGTAGGAAGGAAAGGTAAGTGGATGAGGGCGGAGGCAGGTCGGGAACCTCTGAGCGTTTCTGATAATGTATTGAATTGGATTGTTTTTTTTGTGTATGTTTGTGTTATAAATGCATCATATTACTTAATGTTCAATTATAAAAATTAATAAAATTTTCTTTTAAAAAAATATATATTTCTCACCAAAATCATAAATTTGTTTAGTCGCAATAGTACTTTCTTAAATTATTCCTGGTCCAGTCTTCTTGCATATAGACAACCCACAAGTATGCAACAGACTAGGGTTTGGAGAAAAATGATCTGGGTTAAATTTGTTTTTGTTTTACTTTACATACCAGTGTTGTCTTCACAGTTCATCATCCCATTTCTGCAGTGGCTGTGGAAAAATTGCAATAAATAAATAAAAATTAAAACATTTTTTTAAAAAGTTTGAAATCTAACCTTATGTCTCTTGGAACAAACAAAAAATCATCAGTTGTTTTCACAAATAACTTTTAAAACAATTCTTGTGCTAGACTATAGATTACATTGGACAACATTTTTTTTAAAAATGTTGGTGATTATGATAGACCCCTTCAAACTGAACACAAATATACTTTGTATGATGACTGTATCATGTAGGAATCTTGAGAAATATGAAATTAACTTTTAATGACTGACGTGTACTTAATCATATAATGTTTCCAAAACACTGAGTTCAACAGGACCAAAAGTGTTTTGCTGCTGATTTTCATTTGTACTCAGTGTCTGATGCATCTTCCTGTAATGCCACGCAGAGTTACTTGGTTGAAATGGGCAGTCATAGAAACTAACTAGACAGACAGACAGACAGACAGACAGACAGACAGACAGACAGACAGACAGACAGACAATCAGCATTGATGGATTCCGGTTGCCCTGGTGCCATTTCCCCATTATGGCAACTTTCACCATATTCATCACTGACTGCATCTAGATTTTTGGTAAAGAAGTCCAAGTGTGAATGCAGATCGTTGCTTTAAAGATGCTTGGCAATAATTTTGACTTCGGCTGTCAGTCGCTTAGTGACGAGCCATATTGCTATGGCCGGTCTTTCCCTTGCCGGTTTGGAGAACTGCCCTGGATCAAGCGGAAGGGCTACCACCCTACCGCGATCAAGTGGGGGTCCCCTCATTTCTCGTCGCCCCTACAGGGTGACTTTTTACCCTTTCCAGGGTCCCCCAGCGGAATGAAATCAGACACTGAAGACGGAGCTCGCCTCCATGTGTCTGCAGGAGCCGCAATGGCAAACCGGAAGTTTTGCAGAGTCGTTACTTTTAGAGGTCCACAGATATTCCAGTTGTACTTGATGTACTGAATGTGTTTCAACAACATTCCATGTTCTTGTATGTTTCTTTCATGTGTATAGCATAGCCAATGAAAGGTGCCCTGGTGTCGTCATGTAAAAACAGATTTCTATAAACATATATAATAGGTTAAATTACTGATTTTCGGTATTAGCAGCCAAATATCTATAAGATACATACAAAAGTGTTCAGAAAGCAAAATTTTTGTTGTCCAGTGTTATGTGTTAGAATATAAGGTCCATACTTTAAATAGAAAGTGGATATCCTTAATGACAAATATTTCTGAAAATATCTAGCATATTTGAATCATGACAGCATAGTCAATAATAAAAGGAAGTTACAAAAAGTATTTGAGGAGGAAAAAAATGAAGTGGCTGGATTGGGAAGATATTAGATAACTGAACCAGCTGCCATCTTATCTCAGACTCCTCCTACCAGTAATCCCATCCACCTTATGATGAGAAATGGAGGAGAGAATCTTTGCCTTTGATAACAAGATGCCTCATATCAATCCTGCCTTTCTTTCTTTAAAAAAAAGAAAAACAAAAAATTTCTGGAAGAAAATTCAGGGAAGAAGATGGCAATTAAGAAAAATGAGATATAAACAAACAAACAAACAAACAAACAAACTCCAGTCAGTGGAAAATTAAGACATTTGTAAACTTTGATTGGAAACTATCTGAAATATGAGAGTAACTTACCACTTTCCAAAAGATGTGATTATATTTTCTCCAGGGGGATAGTCAATACCATGAAAATAGCAAGGGCATTCATTTCTATAGTGAAAATGAAAAAAAGTACTGAATATTGGTATACAATTTATATGGCTGGAAATATTAAGTGTTGTAAAGAAAACATTACTTCTCTCATACCCACCACTGCTTTCTGTTCAATTACTCAATACATTCGAAATTTATTTTTCAAGTCTGTTTATGTGAAAGCTTGAAGTTTTTTTTCCACTAATCACTTAGATATGAAAACATATAATTATAAAGAAATAATAATTAAACATACTGTGGCACACATCTGTCAGTTTTGATGTTCAGATACATTCCAGAGGGGCAGGTGCAGCCTTCGACACAATAACCATCGCATGCCTCTGGCACGGAGAATGCTCGGCAGCTCCTACCACAGGTAGATACACAAGTACTGTATTCCTTTGTATCTTCACATGAAAGAGCTGCTCAAATGAGAAGAAGAAAACTTCTCATGTTACAAGCCAAATGCACACACATTCACCTGGACATAAGATGCTGTTACCAAATATTATGTATGCTTACTCAG
>NW_015388659.1:15748-29235 GCF_001527695.2 Protobothrops mucrosquamatus | reverse complement strand
ATGGGCATAATGGGAGAGAGCGGAACACATACAGATCTGCCCACATTTGCAGGTGTCTCTTCTACACTGTTCAAAATAGGGGAGAGGACTCAGATAGGTATAGCATGGGGCAAAGAGGTCTCTGGTAATGATGCTGCAAGCTTCTGTTGCATAAGCAGCTGTCAAAGTAATAAATAGAAATAACCAAGTTTTAGTGTGGAATTCTTTAATTTAAAAAAGTCTTCTTTTTTTTATCCTGGGGAACAAAAATGTCTGTTTCAGCTTCTCTGATAAACAACACCGTTCCTGATGGTACTTGTAGATGTAAATTGTGTTGAATTTTTTCAAGAACTTGAATTGCAATCGCCATAAATATTTTCACCTCCTACTCATTCTTATATTCATATTTAGAGTGCTGCAGGGATCATACAACACTAGACATATTGCAGAGATATAAGCTGCAATAGCTCCACCAGACGATCATTTATGAGGAATGCTGAGAATTCTACTTAAGCAACATCTACTTGAGTTTCCCTTACTTTAGGATGACCTGCTTGAACAATTAATTACTGCCTGGCTAAACTTAAATTCTGTCATTTCACATAAAAATGCTAATAATGTCACTATGCAAATTACAAATTACATATGACCCAAAAAAATGTAACCTCTAAAACATCTATTGTTTTGTGGAAGTTACGAGAAGAAAAGATTTCACTTAGGCACCTAATCTGTGCAAGGAGTTTTGCAATTATTATTTATATTTTCAAAAAGCAGTACACCTTTAATTATTTTAGGTATTTTAGAATGCATTTATCTAGCTTAGCCATAGAAGGGAATAAACTATTCAAGGCCTGAATTATAACAACACTGAATGCAAGAAAAAAAATTAAGGATAAATGGTAGCTGTAACTTCTAAAGAAATATCCATAGTGCTACATAGAACAGCCATGAGGAGGGCATTATAAACAGTCATCTTGTTTGTATAAGGATAGTGTCAATGTGTGTGTGTGTATGTGTGGTGTGTGTGTGTGTGTCTATGGAGCCCAAAATTTTTGTTGCTAAGTGAAACATTTGTCAAGTGATGTTTGATCCATTTTACGACCTTTCTTGACACAGTTCAGTGAATCACTACAGTTGTTAAATTAATACCTTTGTTAAGATTATTATTATTAATATGGTTTCCCCATTGACTTTGCTTGTCAGAAGGTCATAAAAGGAGATCACACTGCAAATATCATAAATAAATACCAATTGTCAAGCGGCTGAATTTTTATCATGTGACCATGGTCATAAGTCACTTTTTTCAGTGCTGTTGCAACTTCAAACGGTCACTAAATGAATTGTTGTAAGTAAAGGGCTACCTGTATGTATAGGGCCTGGTCATCTTAGATATTTTCTTAATCTGTGTAATGCAAGGAACTGATTTTTGAGGTTTAAGTATATGAATACAGACATCACAGTTGCAGAAGCACAAAATGAACCTTAAACCTTAAACATTTTCTCACTCTTACTCTCCATAGTCATACTCACCTGCTTGTAAATGAACATCACATGGATCTATTGATGAGCTGTCATACCCAGGACTACAGGATGATGATGTTTTCCAGGAATTTCCAAAAAGCTGAGGTGTGGTTTCTGGCACTCCAACTGGAGATCTTTTTTTATCGATTGATTTTTAGCAAATAATAGGTTTTGAAAATAAGCAGTAACACCAATTAAAAACACATACTTCAATTATTGGGTGCATACAGTGACATTAATAGAATTGACTGATTGTGATGTGGTCCTGATATCAGGACTCTATAAATCAACTTATTCAGTTGGTTTATATTTTAAAAAACGCTACTTAATTTATTTCCTTTTGTGCAGAAAAAGAAGACGGTGTGACAAGTTAAACAATATATCCTTCTCCACTGGGTTTGTGTGCAGAAATATTTCATTTTATAAAAAGTTAGGCAATCCAATTATTTGATTTCTATACGGTATACAACTAAGCATGACCTTTCTAAATTTAACTTGAAAGAATTGAAAAATTCTAAAGTAATCATTGTTCTGCAGTGTTTTTCAACCTCGGCAACTTTAAGATACATGGACTTTTCCATGCAAGACAGGGAATACTGGGTGTTGAAGTCTATGCATTTTAAAGTTCACAAGGTTGACAAACACCACTTTAAATTATAACAAGTTTTTCACACTATGTTCCACAAACAACCCTAGCATTCTACTATTCTATGAAAACTTGATGAGGTTCACTCAAATACAGCCAATTTGCTGTCATCAGAATTTTGTCTCTTGATCAGGAGTTGAGACAATTATTATTATTTTTGACTAACAAGTTTTGTTACTTGAACATTTGAAACTCTTGATCTGGAGGTCACCAAAACAAAAAACCAATCCTGTATTTGAAGAGGTGAGTCAAATATTTAGACATGTTCAGAACTCTGTATATGAACAGTGGCCCAAATGCTTATGAAAAAAAGCCATGTGTAGGACCCTTCTTCATCACAACAGGCTGCATGATAAAGCCCAGATTTGACAAACTACTGTTGACAATGACAACATAATGCCTGCCATCTGTGGGCCGGGGAACTGTTTTGCTTTACCTGCAAGACAATTATTAACTATGGTACAGTAAGCTTATTGACAGCATATAAAATATGCTCTATACTTTGCTTTATTTTGGCAGTATATCTCCTAGTCAGTGCCCATAGCATTATGACAATGGGATTAAAAAGAATTAGCGCTAGAACTGGACAATATTTAGAGTATTAGAGAAAACATGTAAGGGAATCATCTTCTTCTAAGCAACAGAGCTTTGTGAGGCACAAGATTAATAATAATAATAAAAATGCACATGATAGATGGATAAAAATGTTAAAGCCAGTCTAATGTTCAATGTTTATTATGTTCAATGAACCATAATAAAAAGGAAGAAGCTAAAATGCTCTGGGACTTTAGAATTCAGACAGACCAGCACCAGCCACATAATACCAATTGTGGATAAGACAAAGTCTGGATAGTGAATGTGGCAGAACCTTGAGACAGCAGAAGAGAAGAGAAAGAACTGGAAACAATTACAAAGACCTGCAAACAGGAATAGAATGACTTGGCAAAAGAAAAAGAAGATAGCATCGATGATAATAATAGGTGCCTTGGGTGCATTGCAGGTAGTCCTCGGCTTGTGACCACAATTGAGCCCAACATTTCTATTGCTCAGTGAAACATTTGCTGAGTGAGTGTTTCCCCATTTTACGATTTTTCTTGCCACAGCTGTTAAGTGAATCACTGCAGTTGCGAAATTAGTCAAACCGTCGTTAAGGGAATCTGGCTTCCCCATTGGTTTTGCTGGTCATATGGTTGCAAAAGGGAATCATGTGACCCCAAGACACAACAACCATCATCAATGAGTCGATTGCCAAGTGTCTGAATGTTGATTACATGACCATGGTCAGGGGTGGGGAACCTTGGCTCTTTTATGACTTGTTGGACTTCAACTTCCAGAATTCCTAAGCCAGCCATGGCTCAGGAATTCTGGGAGTTGAAGTCCACAAGTCATAAAAGAGCCAAGGTTCCCCACCCCTGACCATGGGGATGCTACAATAGTCATGTGAAAACTGGTCATAAGTCACTTTTTTCAGTAGCGTTGCAACTTTGAACGGTCACTAAACAAAGTGTTGTAAGTCAGGAACTACCTGTACTCAAACACCATTGGCATCAACAAAATCACTATCAGTCAATTGCAAAAGGTAGCTTTACTTGGAATAGCTTATGTCCTGTGACTGTCCCTTTAATTCCACCAAACAACATCTGCCCTATCCCAGGTCTGTAGGAAGAATTCAATAGGTGGGTAAAAATGCCAAATCCAGTTTAAATATCTGCAATGAACCTTAATAGTAAATGTACTAAAAATTACTTCATTACGGTTTACTATTTATAAATTGGAACAAAAAGAAAGGACTACTTAAAGTAAATATTTGAAAGTATAGTTGAAAAATAGTAAAAAAAAATGATCGGGTTAAAATATTGTGGGATTTCCCAATGCAGACTGGCAAAGTCTTGTCTCATTACACACCAGATATAACTGTGGCTGGAAAAAACTCATGGTATAACTGTGGCTGAAAAAAATTCATGGGGGGATAGTAGAGTAAAGGACAAAGAATTGGGGAAGATCACAAAGTATCAAGATCTGAAAATCGAAGTTGAAAGATTATGGCATAAACCAGCTGTGGTGGCCACAAGGATTATTGGCACACTGGATGCCATGCCAAAAAATCTTGAATGGCACTTAGAAAATCCGTGCACTTACAAAATTTCCATCTACTAATTACAAAAGGGTACACTGCTTGGATCTGCAATAGGTTGTCAGATTGTATGTCCAGCGGTTTTTAACTTTCTTGCTACTCAAGACCACCACCCAAAATCACTTCAAATGAGTGGCTTACAAGTGTGACTATTTCTTTTCTCCTAATAATGTTTTTTTCTATCTTTTTTCTATCTTGTTGAAAAACTGCACTGATTAAAAACTTATTTTAGAGTTTATGAAAATGTATTTCTAAAAGTTACCATTATACATACAAAAAATCATCCTGAGTATTTCCATTGAAAGTTCCACAGAGGCCAATGGTGTCATCTTTCCATTGAGCATCAGCTTCAAGATAGAGTCTTAAACCTTTCCAGTCGTAAAGTATTTCTAATCCAATGTATGATTTAATTTGTAAAAATACAGAGGAAAGTTTCCTAATTTCAAAGGAATCTAAAAACAAAAATAGAAGGAAGATATATCAATAGTAACCTCAAATACAGGTTGAAAAGCTCATTTTATTTTACCCTTTGCTTAAACCTTGTTGGAGATGGATCTCCATTCAAGCTTAAGCAGTCTCTAAGTTCATTTCCAAGTTGATGGCACTGATAGTTCATGGCAATGATGGCCTTAAACCTAAACCTTGGATGCTTCTTCAAATATTTTACATCATTTCATATGATGAAGTGATGGGATCATTTACAGTAGGACTGACTTTACAGTATTTATATTGAAGGTATATAGAATGTTTCCAAAATTAATTCATTTTACACAAGCTCCTTCAGCTTTGAATTGAAGCCACTTCATCTACCAGTAAAAAATAAAATCCTCCATTTGTGATTGCTAGCAGGGATACAAACAAGGAAATGTAATATAGACTACTAAATCCTTGGATTTAAAACCACATAAAAATATAATCCATCCTTTAAAATAGAGAGGCAGCGGCTAACCTAACCAGTGCTGAGAATATTGAACATTGATAGTTGATAATTGACATGGAATGATATTATCATAACATTTGCAAATAAGGCCATGTATGGCAAAACTGAACCGAATTTGGGTGATGAATTTTGGAACCTAAAATTCTCAGCTTATTTGTGAGTATATACAGTATCTCTTTTTCTATCTGAATGATGGTCTATTAATGACTTATTCTGCTGCAATATATTGATCAATCTCTTCACTTCTCATCCCTAATTCTGGCCAAATAGAGAACTTAGAAAAAAACCATCTAAATTGCACAGAGGACCATGAAACTCTAGCAATCAACATATAACTAAAATCATTACTTTTCCATATTTGTAATATTATTTTCATTAAAATTTATTCTAACTTACCATCAATGTATGGAAGATTAACTTTATATTGATCATGTACCAAAACATCTCCTGAATGGGTCAGAGTTACTTGCCTCCTAAAATCTTGACTGAAAATAAGACTGATTGATCGGATACATGTTCCATCGTGATTCTAGAAAGATGATGAAAACAAACAATGCCTTAAACTAAAATGGAATTTATAATGGATCAAGGATAAAGTGTAATAATTTATATTGAAAAAGAAAAAAAGTTGTAAATGAATGAGATAAGCTATGATGACACATATAGTTGCTGCTTCACTCTATTTATTTAATTCAATTTTGATGCTGCCCGACACTGACTCCAAGTGTCTCACAATATAAAAAACAAAACATGAATACAATATATTACATGGCATTTACAATATGTTAAAAACTACAGTAAAAAAAATACATGATAGAAAATCCAGACTTTTGGCACCAAAATCTATGAAGCATTTGTCAAACACATCTAATCAAAGTATTATCCATCTTCAAAAAGGGAAAAAATGGATCCAGGAAACTACAGACCTATCAGCCTGACCTCAATACCTGGGAAGATTCTGGAGAAGATAATCAAGCAATGAATCAGTGACCATCTAGAGGCAAACAAAGTCATAACCAAAAGCCAACATGGGTTTGTCAAAAACAACATGCCAGACAAATCTTATTGCATTCTTTGACAAGGTGCCAAAATTAGTGGACCAAAGGAATGCTGTGGATATAATTTACTTGGACTTCAGTAAGGCATTTGATAAAGTAGACCACAACCTACTACTTGATAAGATAGAAAAATATGGGTTAGATAGCATCACCACCAGATGGATTCATAACTGGCTGACCAACTGCACTCAATGTGTAATCCTCAATGGAATTGCATCTACATGGAGGGAAATATGCAGTGGGGTACCCCAAGGCTCTATTTTAGGCCCAGTACTCTTCAACATCTTCATCAATGATAAGGGATAGATAGGGAACTCATCAAATTTGCAGATGACACTAAGCTGCCAGGAATAGCCAACACTCCAGAAGATAGGATTAAGATACAGAAGGATCTTGACAGACTTGAAAATTGGGCACTAACAAAATGAAATTCAATGGTGAAAAAAGTAAGGTTCTACATTTAGACAAGAAAAATCAAATACACAGGTGTCCCAAGGGTGCTTTTTCACGAAGCAACTGAACTTTCTTTTTTTCTCTTTGAAGATGGCTTGCTTCTCATCCAAGAAACTTCTTCAGCTCTGACTGGATGATGGGGAATGGAAGGATTTATACTCCTTGCAAACAGCTGGAGGCTTATCTGTGTCATCAGGTCACCTGAGTAGTGCAAATGGGTGTGGAGCCTTCTTGAAACTGTTGAAAGGACTGTGTTGTAGACTGAAGATAGATGATGTTGTATCCCTCTCCCTCTGTTGAGAGAAGACTGTTCAGTTTTGACATAGATGGCCTCTTTGACCCCTCTTTCAAACCAGCAATCCTCTCTGTCCAAAATGTGGATTTTGCTGTCTTCAAAAGAGTGGCCTTTGTCTTTTAAATGCAGATGGATTGTTGAATCTTGTCCTGATGGGTTCGTTCTGCTATGTTGTGCCATACACTTATGAAGTATGCTCGTGCTGCTACATTCTACACCAGTTGAAGCTGCTGAGGAGTCTTCAAGGCATTGCCATGTAGAACACATTCCAATAGCTGAATCGTGAGGTGACAAGAGTGTGAGTTACTGTTTAGAGGGCTGCCTGAACCACGAAGAAGTGCAACTAGTACATCAGATCGAATTGCGCTAAGTCCTGCTTGACCTCAGCTGCCACCTGTTCTTTGAACAGGACCTATGAGTCTATAAGGATCCCTAGATTCCACATTACTCCTGAATGGGGAAGTGCAAACCTAGAATAAGGTCTGCATGCCTGGAGTATGTAAGGCCAATCAGAACAGTCATAGGCCACCAGCAAATTTTCTCCTTAATAAACATGGGAATCTGATATCAGTGTTATACTTAGTTATAAAGGTTGCTGCCATCTCAAAGCATTTGTGGGAGACAATAAGATTGGTTGAGTAATTCAAAACAAGCCATGAATGTAATAATGGACATACTGTAGCATTGCTGAGAACTATGGAGTACTTTCTAGATGCAAATACCTTAAATATAAAATACTTCTAGCCATGTTAACCAACAGACCACAAAAAGCTTCACTTCCTTTTTTTCTCAGATGTAGAAAATTTACGAAATTTGTACATCCAAACTTGCTTTCTAGATTTCCTGGCAATGTCCTTTTACAAATTAATTTAATTTCAAAAAAATATTTTAACCTATGAAATTTCTATGAAAGGATTGGAATAATTTTGAGTCCTCTTTTTCAGACAACAATCTAAAGTTGAAATTCTGCTTTTATTAAGTTTTTTAAAGTATCACTTTTCATAAATAACTCAAAGCCAAATATTTGAAATTACAGCTTGTTTTAGCTTTCACAATTCAGCATTTGAGTTTCTATTGTAAAAACTCCTTTTTCCCAGAATAATCTAAGCTACCTCAGGTAATTACTGCCTCTAGATCTTATCATTCCATGTTTTTATACCTTTTTTGGTCAACTAGTTAGAAAGTGGTGATAGACATGCTTCACTGGAAGGCAATCTGCTTTATTACATATTCTCAATCTGAAATGCACAGTTGAATGATGAAAGGAAACCACTGTAGACCCAAATAGTTTTATCTGGAAATCACATGACAGTCTATGAAACACTTTAAAACTGTTCAATAAAGAGTGGAATCTAAGCAACCAGATGAACATAAAGGAGCAGCGCAATATGATTAAATCATCCACATCAAGTAAGTAAGAGAAGCTAAATGAAAACCAATGCTATCAAAACCTAACTAGAAGAAAGCCGTGTTTTGTTCTGTTTCTTGAAGTTAAGATAATTCTGCTGTTTTATTTTGAGGAACAGGCTTGACATTTCAAGTGTTTAAAGTGGGAAGGAGAATGGATTCTACTATTGTGTTGCTGGTACTGTTATCAGTCAATGTAGTATATATTTTCTGGTTCTCCTGACAATAAGGAATTTCTCAGGTCTATACTTTAAACCAGGGTCCCCAACCCTCAGTCCGTGGACCAATACCAGTACCGGGCTGTGGCATGCCAGAAACCAGGCCCTGCAAACAAGTGAAGCCCCATCGTGGGATGCAGGCAACATTCAAAACCACGCCCCCTCCGGTCCGCAGAAAAATCTCTCTCCACGGAACCGGTCCCTGGTGCCCAAATGGTTGGGGGCACTGCTTTTAAAGCATTTTTATTACTTGGTGAGGGGGATCCATATTACCTATTCTAGACTATTTTGCTTCTTCATAGCCCACTTCTAGGTACTATGGTCTATGGCAGCCACTGCTAGTATTTCTATTCTCTTGCATCACAGCTCATTATTATTTCCCCACATTTAAATCTGCATCTTTTTTCTTCACAGGTCAACAGTCAGCTGAGCTTGTTTCAGACATGCCTTTCGCACTCCTTTATTATTTTAGTTATTTATCAAATTTATATGCCACTCATCTTGTGGTTCCATATCTGCAACCTGGCAACATAATCAGCAGCTAAACTTGTTTTAAATACCTGCCTCCACTTGCTCACTCCTGCCTTCCAGACTAAGAAGGGCAAATAGTGTTTATTTTTCCCACTAGCAAGTGATCTTTAGTAGAAGGTGAATCCAAGTCAGAAGAATCCACCACTTCTTTCTTTAATTTGTCCTGCATTAAATCCATAAGGCACGTCATGCCTGTGTCTTCAGAATGGAACCAAAACTGTCAACATTCAGAGATTCACTCATCAGAAAGTAGCAAGAGATGTATTTCTCAGAAAGGTGACTTATTTTTTAAGCCATCAGCATGCTTGCTTTCGTCAGCTCACCTGTCCACAAGGAGCATTTTGTAGAGTCACAGCAAATTTGTCAGAGACACGACTTTTTGCCAAGATATACTGGCAGGGTGCTTGAAAAGTAAACTTGCGCCCATCAAATGTCATGAAGTGAATATCTCCTGAAACTGAGCACTGAGCTGGCAACAAAGAATGAAAAAAAAGATTTTTTTTCCCAATATGCTACAAAAATGTTTTGTGATGTTGTATTTGATATTAAATGCTGAATGATATTAAGACAAACCATACAAGGATTACAAAGATAAATAAAGCAACTGTCTTCCTTATATTATAGCCCTTTCATTATTTTTAAAAATGATTATTTTCTTTAAGAACCTGTTTCAGTGTCATAGTATAAATGTGAATAGATCTCATCCTCCTTCACCTGGCCCACGACACAAACATGCAAAAAAAAAAAGCAATATTCTATCCCTATTTATTATATGACTAAAATAAATCTTAAGGAACCAGTTTGGTGTAGTGATTAACACACCAGGCTAGAAATGAGAAGGAGGTTAGGAGTTCTAGTTCTAGTTCTTAGGCACAGAGGCAACTGGGTGGCCTTAGGTCAGTCACTCTCTCTCAGCCCTAGAAAGGAGGCAATGGCAAACCACTTTTGAAAAACCTTGCCAAGAAAACTGCAGGGGCTTGTCCAAGCAATCTGAGATGATTGAATGAAAGACTACATACATGTACAGTATACATTATTTTTATGCTGAATTTCTGCATGGGAGAATTCATGGTTCACTATTTAGTCTGTATGAAAGATATCTATGTCTAGATTTTTAATCAAGTGTTGGGTCTTCTTTTGGGGGAACGATCTAAGCCCATTCGTTGGCAGTTTTCCAAAATTAAAGCAGTAACTTGAAGGGATTTTTTAAAAAATCCACAGCACAATTATGGCACCAAGTGAAAGCTCATAGAAGATGAGGGGAGAGAATATGATTTATATTTGGAAAATGAGGCATTAAGAAATAAGGCACAAAGAAAGGGTTAAATATTTTTTTAAAAGGCTTGGTTGGTTTGTTTTTAAGTTGGAAGATCTGATCATGGATATTCTATATCAGACATGTCAAGCTCGCGACATCATGTGACATCGCGCAACGTATCGGAGCTTTTTCGCCGTTGCCGGCAATGGGGTGGGTGTGGCTCCAGTATGATGAAACCAGCCCGCGGGCTGCCAGTTTGACACCCCTGTTCTATATCAAACAAAATTGGCCTCTGTATATTCTTACTGAGCAGATAGGTACATGAAATGAATGGAAATTGAGTGGAGCTAAGCTGCAAACTTAGACATGATGTTCATAAGTAGATAGCTATAGCTTACTAAAAGGCAGGCAATCAGAAACAAATATTAATTTGCAATAATAGGATGACAATTGAGAAAACCTACGAAAACGTTGCCACTAATATACCAAACTAAAAAGCAATGAATTATCGAAAAACTGATTTACCTGGACAGGTAAGATTAGTGCAAATCCATCTTCCTCCAGAACATGTACTGAAAGACAAAAAAGATTTGAGACTTGAAAAAGTAGCTATTGTATAACACTAAATTATATACTGAAAACCCCAGCATGAATTAAGCCATAAAAAGTCAAAAACCAAAGCTGAACCAAGATTTCTGGTTGAGTTTATGCTATTAATCTCAGAAAACAATTTATGCTAGGGAAACATTAATATAAATAAATAGGAGATTTTTTTCATATTCATCAAATTTACTGTGGCATCTATGGGTTCCTTGTTTGCAATCCTATTAAAGAGGGGAGTTAGGCATGCTTGGGACAAGAACAAGAATGAATTTCTTTTGTCACAAAGTTGTTGGTTTTTTTTTTAAAAAAAAGAGAGATAAAGTTTCTTTCAAAGACTACTCTTCAAGTACAGTATACAATCTAGGCATCAAATTCAATAACAATATAAACAGCAAATCATGATATTTAGATAAATATACAGATGCCATTATAAGAAAAATACCATTTTAAATTCATGCATATAGAATACAATTATTTATTACATAAACTGCCAAGCAATGTTGAACAATACCACAGCATGTCCTACAGTCTGTAAAAAAAATTGCTTTATATGTTGCAACATAAAAATCTTCAGCACTGAGGATTTTGTGTAGTGTATATTATTAAAAAAATTTTTAAAAATAACCCATAGAATTACCCAATTTTTAGCTGAGACAATTGGTGGGATTACCAATCTTGTTTCTGGTTACGAAGCACTCTTGCATTTTTTTTATACTCAGAGATGTGGCTGCTTCTCTTCTCTTCATAATAATACATTCAACAACTTTCTCTTGGATGAAAGAAAATATCCAAACAAACCCATGCTTTAAGATACATTTTTAGTATGTATCTGTATAAACATAATAAGGATCTTGACTTCTATCAAATTCAAAAACTTTCTACATTCTTGAAAGGAGAATGTACTACTTAGTGAACTTCATATGTTTCTATACAGAGGACTCAAAGTACTATCATTCCAAAAGTGAAGGCATTCCATTCCACAAGTATTCTTAAGATTATTATTTTTTTTTTGTAAGGAAAACAATTGAGGAAATGGAAGCACAATACAGGAAAATTACTCTAAGATACTATAGTGAAAAGCATCCTTAGTTTTGTTATATACCAGGTTATAAATGTTACTTTCAAGGTTTTCCCAAAGAGAATATTTTTTTGAGAGTCAGGGTAAGCTAAAATTTCCAAGGGGGAGGGCCTTCTCTGTGGGTGCCCCTACCCTCTGGAATGAACTACCCCCCGAGATTCGGATGATTCCGGATCTCCTTACCTTCCGTCGCGCCCTCAAGACATGGCTCTATCAGCAAGCGGACCTGACCTAGGGAGGATTTTATACTGGGTTCATTTTAAGGAATTTGGAAGACACAACTTTAAAATTTGGTTTAATTCGGTTTTACAGGGGGGGATTGTATATATGCTTTTGTTTTAAATATGTTGTGCGCCGCCCTGAGTCCCGCTGGGAGAAGGGCGGCATATAAATTAAATTAAATAAATAAATAAATGTTTATGAGAAGAAACTCCCTTACCTTGGAAATGTAATTTACAAACCCATATGACTTTTAACAACTTTTTGTCCAATAGTAATATATATGTTGTTGTATGAGGTTAGCAAAACATACATAAAATTTTCAGGAAGTTATTTACCAGTTATTGCATTCCTCTTGAACAACTGTACCAGTTCTGTGGATAGTTCCATGGTAATCACAAGGACAGTCAGTTGGCCTCACACATAATCTGTCTTCATAAATAAGGCCTAGAATGTATATTCAATAGTCATGTGACTGGTAACAACCGCAACATATTTTTGACTGCACAATATTTTTAAAAAATCCTTCACAATGCACAATATTATTTAACACTGCAAAATGTGCTAAATATGAACAATTTCCAATTCGAAAGGCCTCATTTAAGTGTAAAATGCCCTGATTCAAATGCAAAAAAGAAAAAGAAAAATGATTTTTAGGCTGCAAAACTCTTTTGCTTGATTGGGAAGTTTTCAGTTTTAAAAAGTCTTTTTTTAAACATTGGTTTTAAGTTTTAAGCACTTTGAAAATGATTGAAACAACCTCATTCACACTTGGAAAATGACATTTCAGATTTAAAACAGGTCAAATCTGAAATGTTTTATGCTGCAAGTTACTATTTACTTCTTATCATAAAGGACAAGTGTAGAAATACCTTACCAACAAATAGGATTGTAACAATATTCAGATTCAAAGGGAAAAATGCAATTTGAAACATACAAGGGCATTAAATTATTCCTAGAATCCCCTCGGGTTGATCTATCCCCATAAGAATTTACAATTTCACCAACAAAATTAACTTGAGTGGCAAGCTCTTGAAATATAGCTTTTTAGCTGTTCTGCTGTAGATTTGCAAGAACGCTACCCACACAATAGCCATTATTACCATCTGGACAATAGCATCCATCAACACAGGGAAGTTCACTATCA
>NW_015388659.1:8182-15446 GCF_001527695.2 Protobothrops mucrosquamatus | reverse complement strand
ATTATTCCTAGAATCCCCTCGGGTTGATCTATCCCCATAAGAATTTACAATTTCACCAACAAAATTAACTTGAGTGGCAAGCTCTTGAAATATAGCTTTTTAGCTGTTCTGCTGTAGATTTGCAAGAACGCTACCCACACAATAGCCATTATTACCATCTGGACAATAGCATCCATCAACACAGGGAAGTTCACTATCAACACAGTGAGTTTTCTGGCGACAGGAAAATGGGCAACAATCAATGCATTCATTGTAGACAAGATGCTCCTCACATTTAACAACTGCAAAAACAGAAGACACAGAGAATATTATGTGATTTATGCTGTTGTTCCAATTTCATTTAAGAAAAGAGTTCTGTTCAAAGGTTTATGCCTCTATAAATCCATTAAAGCTTTAAAGTCTCTTGATAGATATATATATAATGCATTTGAAAGCTAGTTTCAAAATTGATGTGTCATTTTCCTTTTCCATTCTTGCAACCAATCATAGAAGTAGATTTTATTTCATATCTAAAATGCTTTCCAAAACTACAGCTGAACCAAATAGAAAATTGTTTGCCTAACATTTGAAACAATGTCTGCAAGATACTACAGACTTGTGAAAAGATAAGTTCATGAGACTTATTTTCTCACTGCCCTCATCTTGGTGCACAACACAAAGTAGTTATTCTTCCTTCTATGTGCCTCCTATAATCCCATAGTTTAAATTACTTGTAATCTTAAAATCTGGATGTGCAAGAAGAAGGATGGTTGAATGGAGATAAAGTTAATAGATACAAGATGTCCTTGTGCATTGCTTCTGGGAAGCTGAGATGATGGGAGTAAATAGATAAGATATACACTATATCAGTGGTGGCGAACCTATGGCATGTGTACCAGAGGCGGCACTCAGAGCCCTCTCTGTGGGCACGTGCACCATCGCCCCAGCCCCGCCTCCCCCACAGCCTCCTCCTCACCAACAGCCCCCCCCAGAGGAGAGTCACCCCCAAGCATGGCCCGCGTGGAGCAGTGCAGCCAAGGACATGGGGGTGGAGTGGGAGTGGAGTGAGCAGGAGCAGGGAGCAGAGCGCGGGTGGGGGTGGTAGGGAGGGCCAGTTTTGGGGCACTCAGTCTCTAAAAGGTTCGCCATCACTGCACTATATGATATATAAGCACTGAACACTTCAACAGAACATTGATTTCCTACTTTCTTTGGGAATGAAAATCATTATCACACAGCATCAATGTTAAATGTTCTTATTCCTAACTTGATGTTATATAGTATGTTATGAAATAGTGTATTAAGTTTTTGATCAGATATACAAATTTTATTTATTTATCTATTACAACAATACATGCAGAAATGTGTTTCTCGCTAGTTTTGCATGCTACCAATTTATTTAATCATTGCCACTCTGTGTTAGTAAATGTAGCAATTTAAAAATCAGGGTTTAAACATTATAAACTTAGTCAAAGCTGAACTGATTAAGAATGTGAAAACAAAATGCGGGGGGGGGGGGAGAGACAAAGACTTGGGAAAACTACAGAGACTGGAAAACATTCTGAAACCCTTCAGTGCCTACCACATTGCTCAAAATTAGCCCGCCATTCGTGGAGTGGTCTTCCTGCTTGAGCACAAGTCCTTGCGTATTCGGTTAATGCATGACACCAAGTGGTATTATCAATGCCTGACCTTAAAAACATTACAATTAACATAATATCATTATCTCTATTTCCATGCAAGAGCAGGATGGTAATAATAATATTGTTACTAGCAATCCAGAGATATTATTGATAACAGTATTCATTATTATTTTATTATTATTTTGAGCAATGCACAAAATGCAAAACAACATATTATAAAAGCAATACAAATAGCAGTTATATTTTATTTGAAGGTTAAAAGCTGTCAGTACTAAGGATACATACCACTATCTATTCATTATCATTCTTATTAGTATTTTATTTTGATAGAAAATCAGTATCGCCCAGGTACAATCATAACTTTTGTTTATTTATAATTATATAAGCTCTTAATTGAATTGTATTTTCAAACATACTTATTTCAATGAATTTAAGCTAAACTCTAAATCTCGTTTTAGTGTCATGTGAAAGGTTTTCAGAACGATTCACAACACGTAAGTTAGATAAAGTGCCTTTAAAGGTAAAGGCAAAGGTTTCCCCTGTCTAGTCATGTCCGACTCTAGGGGGCAGTGCTCATCTCCATTTCTTAGCCAAGGGAGCCAGCGTTGTCCAAAGACCCTTTCCAAGGTCATGTGGCTAGCATGACTATACTCCGAGGTGCATGGAACACTGTTATCTTCCTACCAAAGTGTACCTATTTATCTACTCGCATTTGCGTGCTTTCGAACTGCTAGGTGGGCAAGTAACAGGAACTCGCCCGATTGCATGGCGCTCAAGTCACAAACCAGAGCGTCAGTTTTCCAGCTGACAAGCTCAACATATTTAACTGCTGAGCCATCACCTGCCCCCCCCTCCAAAGTGGCTTTAAAAAAAATAAAAATAAAATAGATTAATCTAATTTTACCGCTCAAATGGCACATTAAACTGCAGGTAACTTAAAACAGATATCAGATCTGGTCTTCACAAATAAATCTCAGAGACAAAGGTGTGAGTAACATCCATTTCTGGAATCTTAAGCTCATTATTCTAGAACTGAACCATGATTTAGTATTAAATCAAAATATAATCAGCTAATGAGAATTCAAAATACATAAATTTAAACCGCTCAATTCTATGGGAATGAACAAATGAATATCACTCTACAACACTTGAAAAAGAAGCAGGTGGGAAATAAATACTTGGCCAAGATGAATCCTGCTATGTGTATATATTATGTCATCTTGAACATGTTGAGAACTTGCTCCTAGACATCATGATGCTGTCTGAGATATGAATGGTATGAGGAGATAATTATATAATAAATAGACCCATGTATATTCGTGAGCTCTTTTGGATCCTAGCTATCCACTTCTAAATCTGGACTTCAAAAAAAATGGATACTTACATACATAAATCATTTGTGCAACTGGCCATGAAAGGAAATGGGCTCACAAATTCATGACAGTCTTTAAAGGGGGACCAAAGCAATACGCTGCATAATGAGTATGTCCTCTGAAAACAGAAAAAAAGTAGAGAATTTTTTTTAACAGTACCAAAACAGAAAACTGAAAAGCAACTCAATAAGTTCCTACTACCCCAGGAGTTGTTGATACAGGTTTTACAGAGGAATTATTGAGTGTCATCATTTGTACTTCTACAACTGTCTGGTTTGGTACAGCAACCAAACATCATAGGTACAGACTCCAACAGATAGTTAAGACTGCAGAAATAACAATTGCAACAGTCTGCCATCCATAGAAGACCTGTATATTGCACAGGTCAAAAGGAGAGCTGAGAAAATATATACAAGACCCCTCACATCCTGAACATAAATTGTTTCAACTCCTCCTCTCAGGACACCACTACAGGGCACTGCATGCCAAAACAACTAGACACAGGGACAGTGTTTTCCCTCGCTCCATCAATCTGCTGAACAACTAATTCTCACAGTGCTGTCTAATATCTATATATATTTCCCCATGTGGTATGGCTGTAGTATTATCACATTCTTCTTATTATCTTCTTTACTCCCCATTCTTATTGGGATGATAATGATGATGATGATGATGATGATGATGATGATGATGATGATGATGATGATGATGATGATGATGATGATGATGATGATTCTGTTGCTTTGCATATACACTGAAAGCTACTGCACCGGAGACAAATTCCTTGTATGTAATCACACTTGGCCAATAAAGTATTCTGTTCTGTTCTGTTCTGTTGTTCTGTTCTGTTCTACTCTACTCTACTACTCTACTCTACTCCACTATACTCTATTCTATTCTACTCTATTCTATTCTATTCTATTCTATTCTATTCTATCTAGAATAATTAACAACCCTAGCATTAAAGAAACAGGTTGTCACTTTACTTTAAATCAATATAATATAGGGAATAATGTTGGGCCCGAAATATTGTTGCATGACACAAACAATTGCATTTAGAGTTATGGCCAGAGAAGATAATATGCAACAATTCCCAATAGTGGATGCTGTTCCCTTAAACTGTGCGTCTGATCACCTCTCTTCTCTGAAGGAAGCCATTCCATTTATGCATCATACATCAGAATATAAACCAACGTCGTTTCATCAGCAGTAATCTGCTGATGAAATGTGTTATCATCTACCAGTCTGATGTAGTTTCTGATTCTTTGGGGGAGGATTTTAGATTTAGAAATAAATAGGTAAACTATAATATAAATTTTTATTCTTATCAAATATATATCCATTATAATTACAGGTAGTCCTCAACTTACAACAGTTCATTTAGTGACCATTCAAAGTTCCAACAGCACTGAAAAAGTGACTTATGACTATTTTTCACACTTATGACCACTGCAACATCCTCATGGTCACGTGACCAACATTTGGATGCTTGGCAACTGGTTCATATTTATGACAGTGGCAGTGTCCCCAGATCATGTGAACAATGTTTGTGACATCCTGACAAGCAAAGTCAATGGGGAAGCCAGATTCACTTAACAACCGGGTTATGAATTTAACAACTGCAATGATTTATTTAACAATGGTGGCAAGGAAAGTCGTAAAATGGGGCAAAACTCACTTAACAAATGTCTCACTTAGCAACATAAAATTTTGGCTCAGTTATAGTCATAAGTCGAGGACTACCTGTACAAAATGCATTCTTACTATGCTCTGTTAACAGAGGCACATTTTAAACATAGATAAATAAATTTTGCAAACTCATCCCATACAGGATACATAAAGAATGTTATTGAATATAAACACTAGGAAAAAAATTCTAGATTTTTTATGGAAAACTGAAATTTATGGAAAACTGAACTACATTAGTCAAAATTATAATAAATGTATCTGGTTTTTTGTTCATTTGTTTGTTACTGACAATTGCCTGTAAATAGAAAAGTTGTTTCACAGGTGCTCATCTAAATGCTTAAAATCTAATTAAATTCTGATAGCAGGCACTTCCAAGTATCTACAAACTATAGCTTTAAATGATAAAATACTAAATTCTGAAAAATAATAAAGTATAAGATATGAAAACCAACTCAGACATAATAAGAATATAATCCATCAGCTAACCATATTCATCAGCTAATGTAACTCCTCAGCTTGTTTTGTTCCAAAAGGAAAGAATTATATCTTTTGAAGTAAAAACTTACAGTATATAACAGTGGTAGCGAACCTATTGCACGGGTGCCAGAGATGGCACTCAGAGCCCTCTCTGTGGGCACGCGCGCCATCGCTCCAGTCCTAGGTCTTCAGCTGGGTTTTATAAAACCTTTTCGCTTTAGGCCTCTGCCACCATGCGCAAAAAAAAAAGGTTCAATCACTCAGTCAATTTCAACTTCTTGCGGGGAAAAAAAAGATCTTGCAAAGTTGGAATTGATTGATTGAACTTTTTAGTCCCACCCAGTCTGCCATTACCACCGCAGCCACGCCCAGCCAAGGGGCCACACCCAGCCAATGGGCCACACCCAGTCAATGGGCCACACCCAGCCAATGGCCACACCCACCCGGCACCCAACAATGCATAAATGGGTTTTGGGTTGCAGTTTGGGCACTCGGTCTCTAAAAGGTTCGCCATCACTGGTATATAAAAAACTAGTTGAAATTAGATAGAATCAGATTTTTTTCTTTTTGACTGCTTGATTGCTATGTTGTCTTTTTTTCAGGAAATCTAAACAACATGTACAATTCCCACAGCCACCAACTTGTGAGGCATATTAAGCTGAGAGATAGCCTTAGTCAGCCTCAATGGTAGAGCGTGGTCAAAAACTTGAGTTTTCCTTGTCACAATCCAATAACCACTTCACTATAATTCACTGATTGCTCCTACGACACTTTTGGCATTTATAAAGTCTTCTAGATCACAGGGTCTCTCAACACTATGTCAACTAAGAAAAAAAATACAAGCCAGTATGGCAGACTTACATAATAAAAGGGCGATGATTGTGACTGAATAGACAAAAAAGCTTCATATTTAGAACTAAATCTTATTTTGTGTGGTGTGTTGAATAATCATACTTACCTGCAAAAATGCATTAGTTCGAGTCAAACAGGGTGGTTCATAACTAAAAGATGTGCCCCAGGAACGGATGTTCTCCTGGGGAGGATTTTCCCTCCAACTTTCCACAAATTCTTCAATATCTTCTGTAATTTTTTCTAGGGGGCAAATACACAGATGCATAAATGCAGGAAGTTCACTTTATCATCACTGTGTTTCCTTCACAATTTCCATCTTCTTAAGTAATATTAAGTTAGTTCTAATGAGTTCTGAAACGGAGTCAGTGTTCAGTCATCTAGCCATTAACACCATGCTGTCTAATGGAATCATTACAGTGAAGACAGTTCAATTGCTACTAATAGAATAGTATTGTAACATACACTGGGAATCTTCACTCAGAATAATGTTGGAGTTTATGATGTTTTTTGTATGAATTTTAAAAATTCTTTTTGCATTAGGGATTTTCTGCCATACTGTGTGGGCATCTCACACAGAGACTCATCATGGGATGAGTCTCTAATCAATAAAGCATATAGATGCAAATACACAGAAAACGCATAATATAGGACATACATTACTGATTACGATTCCGTAACACAAGCAATCTGTCTGTATAAGCTGTGGGGAAGAATATCATGAGAAATTTTCTGCATACACCTTGGAAAGACATTTTTTTGAGTATAATAGAAGATATCAGAATTTTTCTCTCTTATTTGACTGATTACAAGAGCCCTGATTTTCCAGTTCCCATCCATTTTTCCATATAATGAAATCTGTACTTATGACCCAAAATAGAAGGTCAGGCTATTTAAAAAATACCTTGCTGGCACAACATTGCCTTTACTTAACTCCTAAACTACATTAATTTAGTTCTAATGTTCCTGTGTCTTAAATATTCCATGCAGATAAAACTAGAACAATTTGATAGGTATGTATTTTTTCTATGTTCAGTTTCATTATAATATAATATTATAATATAATATAATATAATATAATATAATAATATAATATAATATAATATAATATAATATAATATAATATAATATAATATAATATAATATAATATAATATAATATAATATAATATAATATAATAATATAATATAATATAATATAATATAATATAATATAATATAATATAATATAATATAATATAATATAATATAATAT
>NW_015388659.1:0-6479 GCF_001527695.2 Protobothrops mucrosquamatus | reverse complement strand
AAAAACAGTAGAAAAACAACGACCTCCAGGATAAATGTAAAAAACAACTATTTATTAGCTAAGCTTTCGTCGGTCCCCTGCCGACGTCATCAGAGTAGAAAACCAGAGGTTTGAAAGCCTGCTTATAAAGCCAGCTGTTTCAGTGCTCTGCTCATCGAGCGCATCACCGTGTATACACACACACACACACACACACGTATGTATAATTTTATTAATGTTTGCAGTTATAAAGATAAAAGACTAATACAAGTACAGTTGTTAATTGGTTCCAAACAAATTTTTCCCATAAGGAATAATATATTAGTCACAACACCGACAAGTTCTAGCTTGCTTGTCAAGTACCAAACAAACAGCAAATATCGGGACAAAATTTTCACATAAAAATGCGTCAAATACGCAATTTGATGTTTCAAAGCAATCAAGTACCGAAGTACACTGTAGTCCTCAACTTGTAACCATGTGTTTATTGACCTTTTGCAGTTAGGGCAGCACTGAAAAAAGTAACTGATGATTGGTCCTTGCACTTATGACTGTTGTGTTTATCCCTATGGTCATGTTGATCAAAATTCAGGTACTTGGCAACCAGCATTTATTTATGACGATGGCAGCATTCTAGGGTCACTTAATTGCCTTTACGACCTTCCCAGAGAGCTTCAACAAGCAAAGTCATTGGGGAAAAGTGGATTTGCTTAATGACTATGTGATTCACTTAACAACCATGGTGATTTGCTTAATGACTATGGCAAAAATAGTTGCAAAATTGGACACAACTCACTTAATAGTCACAGCTTAGCAATAGAAATTCTAGTCTGATGATTTCCCTCTTCATCACAAATACAAACAATTTCAACAACTTATCACCTTCTCTAAGAATACAATAAAACATCTCTTCCTCTCATATGTCATATTCTATCTATAAACAAATTCTTAAAGTCTTGTCAACCTATCCTAGTCAACAAAAGTCCATTAAGAGTTATCAGAAAAGAACATATATATTTTAGCCTTAATCAAATAAACAAATATTCCTTCCCTTTAGTTTAACACACTAACTTATACGTTTCTCTAAAAATACAACAAAAATCTCTTTTCCCAAATCTTTAAAGCCTCATTATTTGGTCCTGGTCAGCAAACTGCATTAAGGGTTACCAGAAACAGCATACTATATGTATTTTAATCTTGATCAAATCCACAGCTTTATATTCCTTCCCTTAGATTTTAACATTCTTGATCTTTAATCCCTCTAAATGGTATCCCAGAATTTATTTTCATTTTCTCTTTGTCTCTTCTCAGAAATCCCTCAAGTTTAACAAGCCTCGTTTGTAAGTCCAAAGTCACAAAATTATCCATGTCACCCTATTTTATATTCCTTTTAATTATTAAGACATGAGTAAATTTCATTTGTATATCCATTGTAACATCTTTTTCCAGTAACGTGGCTTTAATAATATTCAGTACTTTCTTTTATACCTGCCAAATATTTTACACGTACTCTGAGCAACTTAATTAAGATCAATGGCCTGAAGATAAGGCAATAAAAGAGGCTGTTTCCAGTTCTTGGACTCTTTTAACAAAAACACAGTTTTCCTGCCAGTTGATTTAATTTCCTGTGTGTATTTTGTATAATTTTTTTCTGTCTGCTGAAGTTTTCAGTAACAAAAATTGGAGAAAAACAAAAGACAGAATCTGAATTTAGAGGAGTTAAATAGGCTGTACAAAATAAAAAGAATAGGGGTTTTTGTGCAAATGGTATGGATGAATAGTTTTGTTTCGTATTCTTTTTTCTTCCCACTTTTAATGAACATATTTACATTGATAAAGTACAATAAATTAAAGCAATGTTTTAATCCTTATTGTAGCTACAAGATTCAATTGAAGGGGAAGCAATGTAGAAATACTGTATGTTAAATAATAAATGCACTTGTATTAAATGTAGTCAAACTATTAGGAATATGGTTTAATAAGTATTTGTTAACTTGGGAATTAATGGAAAGAAAGCAAGATACGTATTGACTTTTGTCAAATACCACTCCCAAACTTCTGAATGAGGCCTAAATGTCAAACAAGCCTTCTCTCAATTAAAAACAGGAAATATATTTTAGTGATTATTTTTAGACAAACCGTTAAATGATAATACAGTAATCATTTCCAATAACCTATCCTGATGTTTATTTTCTTATTCTTGCTTGCTTGGTTGCTTGAAATAAAACTGATGACATTTTACTCCGTTTTAAAATGTAATAATCAAAATCTGGCAGAGCAAGAAAAGCACCTAAGGCCATATGCTTTGAATTATTGTGAATTTGATTGAAAGAATAATTATCATGTGGGCACCAGGTTGTAAGGTTTCCCACTTAGCCTCACAATTGCCCCAGCGTTACTCAGGAATTTAAAAGAGCCAAAGAAACTACTGAGCTGAGGTTTCAGCAAAGAATTACAACTTTTATTTTGATCAAAATAGACTTGGCTGACCCCATCTCTCTTCGTGGCTGTTGGAGAGATGAAGGCAACAACCTGGAAAGATGTCTTCCACCTTTTATACCTTTCCAGAACAAAGAGATCAGGTCTGAAAAGGTACAGAAAAATAATTCCAAGATGATGACTCATACACAGCAACCCAGGCTCCATCCGTAACTAATTTTCCCCCTCTCCTTACCATGCTCTTTTCATGTAAGCAATCACCTGTACCTAAAACATGAAACATTTGCTTCTATATAACTAATTTCCCAATATAAAGCACCTACAAAGCTTCTTGCACATAAACAAGGATATATAGTATATACAATGATTACAAAGTATCGCTATTAATATCAATATTACTAATATCAACCGTAAGCATAATAAAATCCCTTCAATGCCATTCACATTATACATTTTGTTCTAAATCTAATAAAATGAAGTTTATAGAATCTAATTCATTTTTATAATTGTAAATTTATAAAATGGACCCAAAATTCATATCTCCTTGTGCTGTGTAATCTTTTTATTATTTTTTTATTAATTATTTTTTTGGAAAAAATACATTTTAAGTATGATGTGTTATTAAATGTATGTAGTAATAATTGCTTCTAAAGTGACATATTTGTTTTCTCTTGAATCTGTTAAATCAGTTGTATGACACATTCATACATGTTAATACATTTCTTCCATTCAAAATATAAAAGGGGAAGCACTTTGCTTAATGCTAAATGCATAAATGATCCGACTGTTCATCATACCATTCCAATAAAAGAACAGAGGTCAAGGCATTTGCTAGCAAATATGTCTGTTGATGAAAGTAAACTCTTTTTGAATTGCAAACCTATCTATAGCTCAAGTTTTTTCCTCAATCCTGCCAAAAATGAAAATAGTAAAGGTATTCAGATCAGGAGTTTAAAAACTCAGTGTCAAAAGACGGAAGGAAAATAATCATAGGATTATAAACTTACATACAGGATATGCTAGTCTGGGAATTGTTTGTTCTATCACTCCAACTTTTAAAAGTCTAAAAACAGCTGCAGAGTTGGTGCCTTACCTGATTGTTGAGGACACTAGGATCTCGTTTCTGAGGAACCGCGCTGCTGTCATTCCTAAGGAAGAAAAGAACAAGGCTGGATTTGTTGAGCAGAGGTAATCTGCACCTTTCTTACTCATGCAGAACTTAGGAAAACTGCACCTCCACTCAATTTGAGGCCTCCTGACTGAATCAGCAGACAAAAAAAATGGAATTTAAGGGGTGCCCCTTAATTCTTGATGCTGCAGAAAATAAAGCCCTGTCTTTGACAGCTTTGATTGCTACTGCTCAGTCAGCAATAACGAATTCCTTTCTTTATTTTTTTTCAGTGTCTTTTTAGTAATTCTATTTTTCCTTTATATAACCTAAGACACTTTAACTTACTTTTAAAGGAAGCAAGAACATTCTTCGCTTCTTAAATTGGGAGGCATTAATTGGTGTTGAATATTTTAATAGTTTAAATTTTATTGGTAGAAATGATGTGTTTATGTGAAATTTTTCCGGGCAGATTGAATACCACATATTCCAACCACCAAATCATTTCTTGGGAATAAAAAAAAATCCTTCTACCCAAATTACTTGAAAAATAGAAAAATACTTTCATTTTACTATATTTATATCAATTTTCTTACATTTTCATATATTTTCCAAAGCATTCCATACTTTTCAATATTTAGCACATCAAAAAAAATTCAAGCTCTATGGCTCATCTATAAAATTCTACAGGATGTTAAAATATGAAATAGTTATTTTAAATTCCCTTTCTTAGCCTGCAAAATACATATACATATAATTATCATATATTATTAGACTACAATTACTAGATATCTAAAACCTTGTGACTCTTAAACACTATTTTTTATTTCATAGATCAGAGCACATTTCTTTAGAAATAAATGTTCAATCTGTGACAAAGTTTATGTAATGCTAAATCATTAGTTATGTAATTAGTTTGCTACATAAGGAAACTAATTGATTCACCCAACATGAATCAGAATACATCTTTGCTTAGTCATGAAAAATTCAATGGGACTTTCTTCCTCAAAATTGCAGGAAAAGTGCACCATGGTCCACATTAAATCATATTCACAGTTGGACTTCAAAGGTTGCAGAACACGTTTTACTGATTTTCTGTAATGGGTTCATAGCTTCCCTGTGTACAGATTTTGACTGTTGCCCTTCTTTTACCTTAAACACATCTCTAAAAATTTGAGTACAACACAAAATATTGTTCCCTGACTGGTATTCTCAGGATGTTTTGGGCTTCAACTTTCATAATTCCTAGCATAGGCAGAGAATTATTGGAGCCATAGCCTAACACCTGTAGAAAGTCTTAACAAGAGTCGTGGCAAAACTTGATAAACTTTTTCAGCATCACTTTCCAAATCAGGACCACATTCCTGGGACAACCGCAGCACATACACAGGAGGGACCAGGCCAGTCCTGAGCACTCAGAATTTCACCAGGTATCACTTTACCCATCACAAGGGCGGCGAGGATGCCAGACACTCTTCCCTCCACGGAACTGCCCTCTTGCAATACAACTTGCAAAAAGGGCAAAGAAAGTTGCCTTCTGGTCCAGAGACGGCGGGACAATTTCGGCGAAACGGCTGAGACCCGAACACGCACGGCCCCACATTTCTTACCTTGACTGCCAGGAAACCGAAACCGGGGACAGTTGCGCCGCCGCGCCGCGCCAGAAGAGTCCTGCAAAAGAGGAATCGAACCGACGTGGACCAAGTGGAAGGTGCCTTCCCTGAGGCTCCTTCACCTGCTCCCCGGGGAATCGGCCCTCCGGCTCTTCGTGCTCATCACCCCACGCCCCAGACCGCTCGGAGCAGGAATCCCGCCTGCCCGAAAGCCCACGACCTCTGCAACTCACCGTGCAGAAGCAACGCGCGAAGAAGCGCCCTGAAACGCCCGGAGCGCGGCTCCATCTGGGCGTCGCGGCGGGAAGCTTCAGGAACGGCTGCTCCGAGCCTGGGAGGAGGAGGAGGAGAGGAGGAGGAGCGCGCTTGATTCCCCTTTCCCACGACTAGAGAAGGTCTCCGCGCCGGGGAGCCCGTCCGGCTGCTGGGCGGGGGGAGGCGAGGGGCGGACCCGCTGCCTGCCTCGCTTTCCCTTCCTCTTCCAGAACTTCTGTTCTCCGCTTGAGGGTGAAGGCGACGGCAGCAGCAACCGCCAGAAGGGGCGCTTGGGGACGCCACCCTGATTAGCATAATTTTGCCCTCTCTGGAAGGCCCTTCGCCCTGCCCCGCTCCTATTTGCAAACAGCACGCCTGGTCTTCAAACGGGAACTCGTCAGCTAAGGAGATGTCTGCTTGAGGAGCTTTTTTACGCTGGTTAGAAGAAGGAAACAGAACCAAACAATAACCTTTTTCTTAATTAAGTACAGTAACTGGGTTGAGTTTTGAGCTTTGTTTTGCATTCCTGTCTGGAAGTGGTTTGCCCTTGCCTCTTTCCTAGAGCTGAGGGAGAGCGACTGGCCCAAAGTCACCCACCTGTGATTTAGGATTTTGTGCCTGACAAAATCCCACTGAATTCGTTGCATTTTTTTTTCCTCCCACAAGAGCAATCATTTGGTGGCTTCCGCTTCTTTTCACTGGGAACATTTGAAGATATAACCCTGTTGAGAAAATAGCCTGCAAGTGTCTTTGATCATAATAATAACATTTTGATTAACTTGCTGATCAGATTAATTTGATCAACACAGCCAGGACCTCTCTTTTTTTTATGCTTTGAGTCAGTCCAAAGGCACTTCCACCTAGCCATAAAACTGCTCAGGGATCGTCACTGCTGTACTCTTCCCTTCCAGTGCTTCATCCAGTTGTTCAAAGGGGGAGCAGAATAGCACGTAAGCCCCAGGGGGGAAAAATCTCTTCTGTCATCCATACTTGTTTTTACAATGAAGGAAAGCCACCCTTTGAAGGAACAGGAACAGTAATAATTGTGAGGATGATGGCACGGCAGCCCAGAACTTGGCTGGAAG
>NW_015388658.1:50657-171141 GCF_001527695.2 Protobothrops mucrosquamatus | reverse complement strand
AACCAGTGGAACAGCTTGCCTCCAGAAGTTGTGGGTGCTCCATCACTGGAGGCTTTTAAGAAAAGTCTGGACAGGCATTTGTCCGGAATGGCATAGGGTCCCCTGGTTGGACTGTACTTAAGTTGGACTGTATTTACCTTTACTTAAGAGAGAATGAACTCAGGTGGTTGAGAAATCAAATGCAGCCACTGGGTTAACTTTTACTCAGTGTGCAAACTCAATGGAGCTCCTGGGTCTTGGCAACCAGCGAAACCACTTTGGACTGCTGCAGATCCTACAACCAAATTTGGCAACCATGAAAGAGTTGCAGGCAACTTGGACAAGGCCGCCTCGAACTTCGGTCCCTTGAAATCTCCATGGACAGATCAGAATGAAACCCCTCCATTTCCCCTGCCCTGGTGGGCTGAGCTGGCCAAATAGAATAGAATAGAATTCTTTATAGAATAGAATTCTTTGTAGAATAGAATTCTTTATAGAATTAATAGAATTCTTTATAGAATATAATTATTTGTAGAATAGAATTCTTTATAGAATAGAATTCTTTATAGAATAGAATTAATACAATTCTTTATAGAATAAAATTAATACAATTCTTTATAGAATAGAATTCTTTGTAGAATAGAATTCTTTATAGAATAGAATTTTTTGTAGAATAGAATTTTTTGTAGAATAGAATTCTTTATAGAATAGAATTAATAGAATTCTTTGTGGAATAGAATTAATAGAATTCTTTATAGAATAGAATTCTTTGTGGAATAGAATTCTTTATAGAATAGAATAGAATTTTTTGTAGAATAGAATTCTTTGTAGAATAGAATTCTTTATTAGAATAGAATTCTTTGTAGAATAGTTATAGAATATAATTTTTTGTAGAATAGAATTCTTTGTAGAATAGAATAGAATTCTTTATAGAACAGAATAGAATTATTTACTGGCCAAGTGTGATTGGACACCCAAGGAATTTGTCTCCAGTGCAGGTGTATACAACAACAATGTGAATAGTTATAGATCATAGTTACAATCGTAAGATACAACAACAAGGAATAAATACCAATACCAACAGGAGAAGGAAGTAGGAAAGATGAGAAGAAGAATAGCAATACAGCCCTACTACATGGGTAAAGATCCTTAGGCCTAACGCAGAGCTGTGGGAACCAGGTGTTCAGCAGAGTGACGACACGGGGGGGAAAAAACTATCTTTGTGTCTAATTGTTTTGGCGTGCAATGCCCTACGGCAGCGTCCAGAGGGGAGAAGTTGAAACAGATTATGTCCAGGATGTGGACATGTGGTTTATTGTCTCAGCCCTCCTTCTGGTTCGCGTTAAATATGACTTAAATTCTAGTTGCTCCCTCTGCAGAGAGACCCCCCTCCCCAGGCCGGGTATCAAAAGAGGCTGTGGCTTCAGGAAGGATCACAATCCGTCTTTGCCTTGCAGAGCGTCGTTGGCCACTGCTGTCCCCCCCACGAAGACAGTGGCATCGTGCACTGCGCTCTCAAGCCCCTCCAGTTCCTCGTTTCTGACCAGGAGTTTCCTGGCTCCACCGGACTCCTCTTGAAGGTGCGAAGGGGTTTGTCCCCCCCCCCAGGAGAGAACAGAGGTGCTTCTCCGCCTTTGATGGCCCCGAGAATTTTATACAGGGAGACCTCGACTTACAACAGTCCACTTAGTGACCGTTCGAAGTTACAACCGCATTGAAAAAAGTGACAGTTTTTCACACTAATGACCGTTGCAGTGTCTCCATGGTCCCGTGATTTGCAGTAGGTTGCTTGGCAACCGACTCACGTTTATGACGGTCGCAAGGCCCTGGGGTCCCGTGATCCCCATTTGTGACCTTCTGACGAGCAAAGTCAGTGGGGAAACCGGATTCGGTTAACAACCGTGTAACAACTGCAGCGAGCCACTTAACAACTGTGGCAGGAAAAGTCGTAAAATGGGGCAAAACTCACTTAAGAAATTTCTCGCTGAGCCACGTAAATTCTGGGCTCCATTATGGTCGTAAGTTGAGGACTACCTATAGTCATTGTGCCGAGTCATCCCATGACCGGACTCCATTTTATTGACCATTTTTAGCATGGTCGTTAAGGTAGTAATTCTAATCCAGCTTATCCAGTGGTGGGAAAATGTTTTTAAAAAGTTGCAAAATGTGATTCTGAGACTGTGGGACGGTGCAACAACCGATTGTCAATGCGGGCCAGATGCCAAGAGCCCAAAATGTGACCACGTGACGGCAAAGGTCAGGTGGCAATCATAACTTTGAGAGTCATTTTTTTTCTCTCGTAAATCGTTAAACAACCAGCCATAATTTGAGGACTCCCCGTAATCATGACTGAGAAATCTTCCATTTTTAGAATCCAGAGGCATTTTTTTTTCTCTTCCAGCGCCCCCCGTTCTGCCCCATCAAGCACTTGACTGCGAAGCAAAGGGCTTCCCTCCCCGCAGAGACCCGGCGCCAGGGGGTGGATGTCGGGGTGGCCGTTCTCCTGGAATCGGCGAACCAAAAGATTTTGTTGACCCGCCGGGCGAGAACGCTCCGCCTCTTCCCAAATGCTTGGGTGCCTCCTGGTAAGAAGATAAGATATGAGATAAGATCACCTTTATTGTCATTTTTTTACTGTGGGCACAATGGCACACATCAAAAATGAAATTTAGTTGCCCGCTCTCAAAGTAAAACACATACATGACACACACCTAAACATACTATGAACAACATATGTACAGACCCACATTCCTACATATACGTAGCAATAAATATTAAATATTGTCCATCTTGAATATATAACGGAAGGAGGAAGCTTGAGAGTTCGGAATGGGAAGGCCGCAGAGATGGACCTCAAAGGTAGACCCAAGGTTGCCTTCGGCTTAGAAAAGCTCAGGTGGCACTCCAGCGTCCCTATTCCTGAAGCTTAAGATTTTCTTTCGTTAAAAAAGTGCACGTTGTGTTGCTCATTGTAAGTAAGGAGATCCTGGACTCAGGTCACTGAACAGCCTGGTAGTCAAAGGTTAAGTGATCAATTAGAATAGAACTGGCATGGACCTTGGAGGTCTTCTAGTCCAACCCCCTGCTCAAGCAGAAGACCCTATACCAGTGGTGGCGAACCTATGGCACGGGTGCCAGAGGCGGCACTCAGAGCCCTCTCTGTGGGCACGCGCGCCGTCGCCCCAGTCCTAGGCCTTCAGCTGGGTTTTATTAACCCTTTTCGCTTTAGGCCTCCGCCGCCATGTGCAAAAAAAAAAAAAGGTTCAATCAGTCAATTTCAACTTCTCGTGGAAAAAAGATCTTGCAAAGTTGGAATTGATTGATTGAACTTTTTAGTCCCACCCAGTCTGCCGTTACCACCGCAGCCACACCCGGCCAAGGGGCGACACCCACCCGGCACTCGACGATGCATAAGTGGGTTTTGGGTTGCATTTTGGGCACTCAGTCTCTAAAAGGTTCGCCATCACTGCCCTATATCATTTCAGACAAGTGGCTGTCCAGTCTCTTCTTTTAAAAGCCTCCAGTGATGGAACACCTACTGGAGGCAGGTTGTTCCACTGGTTGATTGTCCTCACTGTTAGGAAGTTTCTCCTTAGTTCTAGGTTGCTTCTCTCCTGGATTAGTTTCCTTTCTTTGTTCCTTGTTCTGCCTTCAGGTGGCCTGGAGAATAGGTTTCAATCACAACAGAGCTGGAAAGGGACCTTGGAGGTCTTCTAGTCCAACCCCCTGCTCAAGCAGGAGAGCCCATACCATTTCAGACAGGTGGCTGTCCGGTCTCTTCTTAAAAACCCTCCAGTGATGGAGCACCCACAACCTCTGGAGGCCAGCTGTTCCACTGGTTGATTGTCCTCACTGTTAGGAGGTTTCTCCTTAATTCCAGGTTGCTTCTCTCCTTGATTAGTTTCCATCCATCATCTTTCTCCTGCCTTCAGTTGCTCTGTAGAATAGCTTGACTTTAAGTGAGCTTCTTTAAAATCACAGAAAGAATCTGAAATAGGGAATCTGGAGCAAAACCATCTGAACCTAGACCCCCCCATATCCTGACCTTCTCCGCTTTAGTTGTTGTTTTTCAGAAAGCAGGTTCCTAGTCCTCAGCACTACAAAGGACTGCTGGTCCCATCTTGCTTGAAACCTCTCCCTGCAAAGGCCCCTGGCATCTCCTTGGAGGGCAAAATCTCCCTGGTTTCCTCAGCTCCTGGCTCACGGATTGTTTCAGCCAGTGGGGCGAAACGATGCTCTTGCTGTCCTTATAGAGAGGGAGGAGATGATGGGTGAACATTTCCGAAATGGGTTGATTTGGGCCCGTTAGAGATTCGAACCTGGGGCCTTGGGGTTCAGAAATGGAAGTCTTGGCCCTCGGTAGCATTTGCACTGGGGCCATCTGAGCGATTTCAGCCTTTTTATGTAACATCAAGGCATAAAACAAAAAGGGATCCTAGGTAGTCCTTGATTTACAACAGTTTGTTTAGTGGCCGTTCAAAGTTACAACGGCATTGAAAAAAGTGAGTTACGACCTTTTTCAGTTAAGACCTTTGCAGCGTCCTTCTGGTCATGTGATCAGAATTCAGATGTTGGCTGTGTCCTGGGGTGACTTGATCCCCTTTTGCGAACTTCTGAGAAGCAGTGGGGAAACCGGATTCACTTAACAACGGTCACTGAACAACTGCAGGGATTCACTTAACAAGTGAATCTGGACAGCCAATTGTCTGAAGTGGTATAGGGTTTCCTGCCTGAGCAGGGGGTTGGACTCGATGACCTCCAAGGTCCCTTCCAACTTTATTATTATTATTATTATTATTATTATTATTATTATTATTATTATTATTATTATTATTATTATTATTATTATTATTATTACCTCCAAGATCCCTTCCAACTTTATTATTATTATTATTATTAAGTGTGGCAAGAAAGGTCGTAAAGCGGGTTAAAACTCACTTAAACAAGGTCTCACTTAACAAATCTGGGGCTATATTGCGGTCGTAAGTCAAGGATTACCTGTACTGAATCCCAGTTTTCAGAAGCAGCTGGTGAGGGCAGAAACTGGATGTGTTTTTTTTTTCCCTTGCAGGCGGCCATATTGAACCGGAGGAAGAGGTAAGGCCTTTTTTAAAAATCAAAACCAAAAAGGGAGAATTCAGAGAGTATCAAAGGCCAGGAATGACTGTAGGGAGTCTTGGGGGGGGGAATCTGGCCAGTATTTTGCAAGCTTCTAACCCTCTTGGAATCCTGAGGGATTCGGCCTGAGGGATTCGGAGAAGGAATTCTGTCTTGGAAAAAGGTTAAAAAAAAGAATTGAGTGGTGTGGTAGTCTCTGCATCAGCAGATACAAGAAATACCCTGGGGTGTTATGATCTCCCGGACGCATCCCCAGATACCTCTCCAGATGTCTGCTCGGAGGAGGATGAACCAATTCTGGGTACCTCAAGAGGGGAATTGATCAGTGGCTCCGAGCAGCCATCTGGGCAGGATTTGGCTGAAGTGCAGCTGCAATAGGACAGCCCTGAGGCTTCAGGTGGAGAAAGCACGCAGCTGCAGCCGGTTAATGATGAGGAAGAGGAACTGCCTCTGCACCTGATCCAAGAGAAAAGGCAGAAGCAGAGAAGGTCAACCCGACTACTCATGAGGAGAAAGCCTCGCCACTCTTGATGTGCTGCACCAGAAGCTGGCTATTTCGCACAGGAGACAGACGATGTGGGGAACAACACGTTCATTTCCTAGCTGTGTGTTTTCTGGTCTTTGATTCCTGCCTTGCTTTGGATTAACCCTGTGCATGACTTTGATCGTGCCTCGTGACCCCCGCTTGTGTTGTGGATTTAATTTTGCCTGGAGGGTTTGTTTCAATTGGGAAACTTTCAAGTGCCTTGCAGACTCACCGGCCATTGTCCCGTGGACTAGCACCGGTCTGCTTTTGGCTGGACTTCATTGGGACAATTCTGGGATTTGGGTGAATTTCTGGGGAATATTAATAAACCCACTAAACCACTGTTACATTTGAGTGAGCGGGACAGCACGCAGGGTGAGAGAATCGAAGCTTGAGTCAAGGGGGTCTGTGGGATGGGGAGCACTCTGTCCATGGTCAGAGGCTCTCTTCTGAGTGCAGCAGCCCCGACGCCCATCGATTTCAGGACCTGTCTTGTCTCCCCACCCTTGTTCCTTTCTTCTCCACAGCTGCTGGAGGCCGGCCTGAGGGAGCTGGAGGAAGAGACCGGCTTGCGGCTGCAGGATGGGGAATTCTCCTGGCACCTGCTGGCCCTCTGGGAGGTAACACAACCCCAAGATCCCCCCAGGTCTTGTGAAGGGTCAGGTGTGGGTCTTGTGATAGGGAGGTCACATCAGGTGAAGGTCATTGGGAGGTGAAGTACTGGTTTTGGGGGGGATGTGTGGGTTGCTTGAGGGTCAGTAGTGTCCCCGATTGAATTCGTAGGGGTTCATTGGCTGGTTGTAGGTCGTCGTGTCTGTTGATGGAATTGCTTGTGGAGTGCCAGGCTGCGATAAACCCGTGTGCATGGCAGGTGGTAGCGTGGCCGATGACTCCTGCATTGTTCCAGCCGAATTGGGTCTTGTGTTGCTGTGAAACGTTCTTGCATTGCTCCGTAAGGAAACGTTCGGAAACCAACCCAGAAGCTCGGAGGACGAACCTCCACCCTCATCCTCCGCCCGAGCTATAGATACTCGCCACGACGGCAATCCCATTTCACCTTGTCTTGTCTCCCCCCTGCAGTCTGTGTACCCTCCCCGGCTGAGCCAAGGTTTGCCCCGACGCCACCACATCGTGATCTACCTGCACTTGGCCTTGCAGGAGAGCCACCAGCAGCTCCAGGTGAGTGGGGCACGTTGGCCACGCTCCCCTCCCCACCGAGGTGTTTGGAGCAGAAGCGTCTTCTTACTTTTAATAGCACCTAGACTTAAATAGCGCTTCATAGTGCATTACATCCCTCTCTAAGCGGTTTACAGGGTCAGCATCTTTCCCCCAACCATCTGGGTCCTCCTTTTACCGACCTTGGAAGGACGGAAGGCTGAGTCAACCTTGAGCTGGTCAGGATCAAACTGCTGGCAGTGGGCAAAGTCAGCCTCCTAACCACTGTACCACTACAGCTCCTGGTCTTAATTCCACTGATTGGATTGACCTTTTCTCAGAGGGCCCGAGATGACAGGCACCGGGCTCTCCTTTCATTTGATCCCACAACAGCCTTGCGAGGTAGGCTGGGCTGAGAGCAAGCAGCCCAAAGTCAGGCCTCAGGGACTAGAGCAGTGGTTCTCAACCTGTGGGTCGGGACCCCATTTGGGGTCGATCAACCATTTCATGGGGTTCGCCAAGCAAGGCTGTCCGCCATTTTTTGGTCCATTTTTCCCTTTTCCGGCGGGTGCCTTACCTCCCTTGGGCTGGGCCAGCTGGTGGTCGGCCTGCTCCGTCTCTGCCGCTTGCCAGCTACGCCTCGGCCGGCGCAGGGGGCGGAACCACGCATGCGCGGCGCTCCCGGGCTGGGAAAGTCCTCGACTTACGACCGGTTGGGTAGTCCTCGACTTACGACCGGTTTAGTCCTCGACTTACGACCGGTTGGGGTCGCGGCATTAAAAAGGTTGAGAACCACTGGACTAGAGGATTGCAGCAAATTGCCCCCCCCCCTCCGGAGGTTATACTTAAAGCCATCTTATTTGAATCATGGTTTGTTACCTAAGCCACAATCTTCCTGAGTTTACCAACAGGCGAAGCGTGAAGCTCCAGAGCTTCTTCTCAATCGTAGTGTTTAATTAGAGTTTTGTAATTTGAGATAATTTCTTATGGTCAAAGGGAGGAATGTCTGCGCACAAGATTGGAGACTGCGATGTTCAAAAGAAGCCATTTAATGACAAGGAGATGAGATTCAGATGGTTCTCCCGCACTCTCCCGGTTGGACCGCTGCCATCAGGAGTCCATGCAGAGGTGGAGGGCAGCTTCAGCCTGGCGCTGGATGCTTAATCAGCAGCAATGAATTAATGGCCTTTTTCCCTCATGGAGAGGGAGAGGCAGAGAAGAGGAACGCTGTCTGATGCTTGAATTGTGGATTGATCTACATCTCTTGACAGGCCAGGCTGAAGCCCAACGAAGCCGAGGTCAGCGCTGTCGCTTGGCTGGACCGCCCCACCCTGGCATCCATTGTGGCTACGGAGGACGGGGCAGAAGGCGAGAGCCCGGGGGCGGGCAGGGGGGCACCGTCCACTGTCAGGTACGTGGCAGGGAAGAGCATCCCGGCTTGTCTGGTTTGAAAGCAAGAGCCAAGGGTCTAGTCCAGCGGTCCCCAATCTTTCCAGTTTGGTGGCCTGGCAAAGAGGGAGGCCGTTGAGTGGCAGGTGGGCACACTGCTCCATTTGTGTGAGCGTCGTGCCCACCCTCCACTCACAGGAGTGGAGCTTCACACGTGCGTGCTTGCCCATTTCTCCCGCGTCCTGGTTCTGAACAGGCCGCGTCCCTGTAGTGGGCCCGCAGCCCAGGAGTTGGGGACCCCTGGTCTAGTCCTCATAAGCTGGCTGAAGGAAACATAGTTTGGCCCATCATTATTTGTTCCTTCTCTTAGGTAGATAAACTGGATTCTTTGGGAAATCAGTATTTTTTCCTTTGGTAAAATAAAAGGGGCTATTAAGGCTTTTCAATCGATAACGTTCTGAATAATTTGCCCTTCCTGTTGGCAGGCAAGAACTAAAGATTTGTCCGGCCACCTCAAGGAGAGACGGCCCAAAGTCTCTCCTTTCTGCTCTGTTGAATTAATAGCTTCTCACTCCTCCTCGTTTGAACAAATGGGGTCAAGCTTGGACAGATCTCGTTCATTTTTAGCAAGGAGTTTAGGGTGGGGGAGACAAGGGGCAGAATGGTCTCCCTCCTTCCCCACATTTAAAGATCTCTGTATATCTTGTCTCTCTTTGTAAACAGCATCATCGAACTGGAGAAGGGCTCAGCCGAGACCCTGGTGATCCCCACTGCCACATTCCTGGCCACAGCACAAGGGGAGGATGTGGAGCACGTCAGCACCGGCACCAAGTACGCCCTCCGGCAGTGGCTGAACTTGTCAGCCCCCTGCGCGGCCGAGGATGCCTGAACGCCTGGGAAGCAGGAGGATGCCCTGGGCTGATGCCTCTGGAGTTACCTGGCAGATGTTTGGCTCCAACACTCCTTGACTTTTGTTTTGGAGAGTGGGGCGGCTGTGTTCCAGCCATTGCTCAGTTGCCAAAAGATGACAAGTCTTATTTAGCTTTTGCCTGTCTCTGGAGTTTACCTTACAGATATAGTCCTCGACTTACAACAGTTCATTTAGTGACCGTTTGATGTTACAACGGCACTGAAAAAAGTGACTTAGGCCGTGTTTTACACTTACGACCGTGGCAGCATTCCCCAGGGTCACGTGATCAAAATTCAGACACTTGGCAACTGATTTATATTTATGACGGTCGCAGTGTCTCAGGATCATGTGATCCCCTTTTGCAAACTTCCGACAAGCAAAGTCAACGGGGAAGAAGCCAAATTCGCTTAATGACCGTGCGACTAACTTAAGAACGGCAGGGATTCGCTTCACCGCTGTGGCAAAAAAAAAAGTTGCAAAAAGAGGCAAAACTCACTTTAATAAGCATCTCACTTAGCAACAGAAATGTTGGGCTCAACTGTCGTAAGTTGAGGATGACATGTACTTCCCTCATCTGACAGTCATAGAAGGCATAAAATAAGTGCTGAACGTGGTTAGGGAGTGAAAAAGTTCCTGGAATCAGAAATCCAATATTAGAATCCAGGTTGTGCTGTACAGGCCCAGATGAACAGGAGTTGAAAGGGGAATAAGCACAAGGATATTATTATATATATTATTCATCTCAAAAAGACATTGTGAAAATCCGCCTAAAGAAACACATGGATCAAATTTTATACAGTTCCTAACCATGTACAGGTAGTCCTCAACTTTGGACCACAGTTGAGCCCAAAATGTGTGTTGCGAGACATTTGTTAATTTTGCCCTATTTTACAGTCTTCCTTGCCACAGTTGTGGCAAGTGAATCATGGTAGTTATTAAGTTAGCAACACGGTTTTTAAGTGAATCTGGCTTCCCCCATTGACTTTGCTTGTCAGGAGGTCGCAAAAGGCAGTCCCGTGACCCCAGGGATAGTTCAACCATCATAAATGTGAGCCATGTTCTGTCCCAGCCTATGTGAGTCCTTGTTAACTTTACAAGGACAAACCCCTCTTTTAACAAGTAGGCTGGAAATGCAGGGAAAACCAACCCCTTTTATTAATTAGGTACAGACCTGCGAAATGTCCCAAAAGCAGAGGCAAACAGAACACGATGCAAACGGAGAATTGTTCACAAGCAAGGCAAACAAAACAGGATTCCATGAAACTTGAGTCCTTTGCAAACAGTTGCCGTCAGCAACCAGCACCGCCCACACCTTCCCTTTTTATTATGCAGCCCCAAGGCGTGGCTTCTCAATGCCTTCTCCTCGTCCCTTGGAGTCGCCCCATTGCCTCCCTCTGTCCTACTCGTGTTGCCTGTCTGCGTTTGCGAGCGTCTATGATGTCTTCCAGCTGTGAGTCCTCAGAGTTTGACTCAGCTTCCTCGACTCTGATGGGTCTCCAGGCTCCTCCTCCTCCTCCTCTTCCCCAGACTCAGCTGCCGGATCCACTGACTGGCACGGACTCACAACAAGCCAGTTGTCAAACATACAAATGTAAATTATGTGACCGTGAGGGATGTTGCAACAGTCGTGCGAAAAATGGTCATAAGTCACTTTTTTCAGTGACATTGTAACTTGACACTGTCACTAAATGAACTGTTGTAAGTCAAGGACTACCTGTGTCCTCTAAGTATGTCGATGAAGATTTTCAGTCACCCAGGTAGAGTTGTCTGGAAGTTCAGTCGTGACAACCAGACTTATTTTCTTGTTCCCAACAATTATAAAAAAACAAAATATACAAGGGGAAAAAAATAGCGTGGTTACATTTAGCCAACTACTTATATCTCAGTGGTTAACTTTATTTAAAAATGTTTTTGAGGAAGGAAAATAATTCAACATGAGTAAATAGTGCCATAGATCACAACATTGACTTGTAAGTCCTATATCCCTATTAACAAACGAGAGTCAGTCTTGGTGTCAAAACGTTTATTCTTCGGGACCTCAAGCCTCTGGCCATCCCAACTATGAATTAAAAGCCGGGAGACCCTGAACACAGGGAACAAACGTGGTTTGTTCCCAGTCTCTAGCTGAGAAGCAACATAACTTCGTTAATCTACAACAGGGGTACTCGTGAACTTCAACTCCCAGAATTCCTGAGCCAGCACAGCTGGCTCAGGAATTCTGGGAGTTGAAGTCCACGAGTCATAAAAGAGCCAAGGTTGACTACCCCTGATCTACAACATGGCTAGTGCAGTTTTTCTCCGTTTGTTTCTTTCGGAATAAATAGGACATAAGAATGTTGTTTCGGTACCCCCGGCCCGATAACCCAAATACTAAAGGCCCCCACAAGGTCCATTCCCAGAGTTGCTAGTCAACCTGCTGGGCTCAACTTAAAGAGTGCAAAAGGAGGGTCTCCCCTCCTTTTTCCAAAGCCCCCCCCCCAGTTCAGAGGAACCCCTTTTCCCAAGCAGGGCCTGGCTGGCTGAGTCTGCCATGTTACTAGCTCCCTAACCTAGTTTCCGGACTGGGAAATTTAGGAGAGGAAGAACCTCAGCTAGCCAGGCCGACCAGCGCCAGTCAAGGTTTCAGCTTCAGCCACGGGTGGAGGATGGTGAGGATGGAGAGGATGGAGGAGGTCAGGCCGCAGAGACCCACGAAACCGGAACTGGTCTTGTACATGCCCAGCTTGTCCAAGGGAATGAAAATGTCACAGGCGTTTTTCATCACGTCGAGCAGCAGCGGAGGGTTGTTCCGCAGCACTTGGGCCAGGAGACAGAGCTGCAGCTTCAGCCTTTGGGCCAACTGCTGGGAGCGATGATCCTCCCCCGGGGCGGACCTGCCATTTCTGCAGCTTCCTTTGTGAGACTTGGCGTTCACCTCCCGCTCCATCAGCAGCCGGATTTCGTAGGCGTCCCGGCTCAAGCTCATAATCAGCGCAAAGAGGTAATATCTGGAAAGGGTGTGAAGAAAGAAAGAAATAACATATATATATATACACTGTTTTCATCTTTCAAAGTCAACCTAATATTTCAAAAGCCATACCTAAAATTCCCAAGGCCTCTTATATGTGTGTCTGTGTGTAAAAGCTTCTTAGCCCAGAATTTCCCTTGCCATCTAAATTGGACTTTAGCAATTATTATTATTATTATTATTATTATTATTATTATTATTATTATTATTATTATTATTATTATTATTATTATTATTAATAGTAATAATAATAATAATAATAATAATAATAATAATAATAATAATAATAATAAAGTTGGAAGGAACCTTGGAGGTCATCGAGCCCAACCCCCTGCTCAGGCAGGAAACCCTATACCATTTCAAACAAACGGCTGTCCAGTCTCTTCTTAAAAACTTCCAGTGTTGGAGCATTCACCGCTTCTGGAGGCAGGTGGTTCCACTGGTTAATTGTTCTAACTGTCAGGAAGTTTCTCCTTAGTTCTAGGTTGCTTCTCTCCTTGGTTAGTTTCCATTATAGGCATGCAACATCTGTAGATGATCGTTTAAAGCAGGGGTAGGCAACCTTGGCTCTTTTATGACTTGTGGACTTCAACTCCCAGAATTCCTGAGCCAGCCATGCTGAGGGGAAAGGGAGAGGTTTCCATGCTGAGCCATGCTGGCTCAGGAATTCTGGGAGTTGAAGTCCACCAGTCATGAAGGGTCAAAGTTTCCCTCATGCTGGCTCAGGAATTCTGGGAGTTGAAGTCCATGAGTCATAAAAGAGCCAAGGTTGCCTACCCCTGTCCTAAGTCCTCCTGTTCTAAGCGGTGAGCCTCCTAGATCAAGGGGAAGGCAACCTTGGCTCTTTTATGACTCGTGGACTTCAACTCCCAGAATTCCTGAGCCAGCCATGCTGAGGGGAAAGGGAGAGGTTTCCATGCTGAGCCATGCTGGCTCAGGAATTCTGGGAGTTGAAGCCCAGGAGTCGTAAAAGAGCCAAGGTTGCCTACCCCTGGTTTAAAGGGTTGCTTTTGAAAGCTCTTTGTGGTATAAAGAAATTAGTTTCTAAAGAGCACTTCGAAATTTTTAATTTGATAAGACTTGCTTTGCGTTCTCGGAACTGAATTAGCCATTTCCTCCACAACTTGGGAGCCCTCAAGCAGAGGTCAAAGCTCGGAGGGAGGGAGGTTCCACCTCACCTGAATGACCGCTGACTCCACTTCTCGTGGTCCATGTGTGGGACGAGACCCGATTTCCCCGCCCACAAGATGTTGTCACAGGCGAAGTACATGGCTCGGTTCAAATGGCTCACTGTGATGCAGAAACGAAGGACAATATCCGACAGGTGGATGGCTCTTTTGGCTGCCTCCAGAGCGTCCGCAGAGTTCCCCAGCCGGAATACTGGAAAGGAAGCCCAGAGTCACAGACGTGCACAATCCACCCTGGCTTATTTTCACAGCTCGCCAAGGGAGAGGCCTTGAAATAGGCTGGGTGGAATGGCAAGCAATTACTTTTTTTATTGTCTATTTTCTTTTTATTAGTTTATAATATAAAATGCGTATAGTCAAGGCCATGGTTTTCCCAGTTGCAATGGATGGATGTGAAAGTTGGACCATAAGAAAGGCTGAGTGCCAAAGAATGGAGGCCTTTGAACTAGGGTGCTGGAGAAGACTCCTGCAAGTCCCCTGGACTGCAAGGCGATCCAACTGGTCAGTCCTGGAGGAGATCAACCCCGACTGCTCTTTAGAAGGCCAGATCCTGAAGTTGAAACTCAAGTCCTTTGGCCACCTCATGAGAAGGAAGGACTCCCTGGAGAAGAGCCTGATGCTGGGAAAGATGGAGGGCAAGAGAAGAAGGGGACAACAGAGGATGAGGTGGCTGGATGGAGTCCCTGAAGCAGCAGGCGTGAGCTTCAATGGACTCCAGAAGATGGCAGAGGACAGGAAGGCCTGGAGGAACATTGTCCATGGGGTCGCGATGGGTCGGACACGACTTCGCAATTAACAACAACAATATAAAATGCAGAAGCAAATAAGGAAAAATAGGAGACGGAAAAGGGAAGGGAAAAGTGTAGAAAAGAAGGGAAAAAGAAAAGGCATCAACTTCCGATTCTCTTTGGTGCAGTAGAATAAGAGAATAACATCGAACCTCGACTTTTTAACTTTTACACAATAGCATAAACTAGCAATTTCAATAACAATAAATCTATCTAATCAGTAAAACCCCAAGTCAAAGTTTCATTTTTCTCCCACCTCAAGCACAAACCAGAAGCGGTTTCCAAATAGAAACAAAATTAATTGTGTATTTTTTCTTTCATCAAAGCAGTCAATTTAGCCATCTCTGCTAACTCCACTGACTTTTGCAGCCATTTATTCATCCATTGTGGGGATCAAAGTGTCCTTCCATTTTTGTGCATGAAGTCATCTTGCTATGGTTTCCCCATCAAAGTCCCAATTTTTTCCCCAAGTCTTTATCCATTGAACTCAAAAGAGAAGTTTCTGATTTTATCTTTATATTCACTTTAAGAATCTTCTGTATGAGGAGAATGGCAAGCAATTGCCTGGATGAATCCTTAAGGCAACTAACTACTTTTGGTTGACTGAGAAAGAGAGCAGAGGGAACGAAAATCCTCCCAAACATTTCCTACCATCCGGTGAAAAAGTAAGCACACTCCACTGAATCCTATTTTTTTTCCACATAACAAGTGACAGGCGCCATTTACATTTTTGCAATCCATTGTGTAGGTTAAGTAAACATTAATGCAAATTTTGCATAGGGAAAAAGTAATACAGGCAGCCCTCAACTTACCACCACAATTGAGCCCAAAATTTAGGTTGCTAAGTGAGACATTTGTTAAGTGAGTTTTACCCTATTTTACGACCTTGCCCCAGTTGTTAAGTGAATCACTGAAACTGTTAATTAGTAACACTGTTGTTAAGTGAATCTAGTTTCCCCATTGCCTTTGCTTGTCAGAAGGTCGCAAAAGCTGAACACATGAACCCAGCACATTGCAACCGTCATAAATATGAGCCAGTTGGCAAGCATCTGAATTCTGATCATATGATTATGGGGATGCTGCAGAGGTCATGTGGAAAACGGTCATAAGTCGTTTTTTTCCATGCCGTTGTGACTTGGAATGGTCACTAAATGAACTGTTGTAAGTCAAGGCCTCAGAGAGCACCCAGGAGCCCTCATTTCAACCCTGAGTGACAGATAATCTTCTTTATTAATAGTGAGATGCTTGGCAGCGTGGGTAGATTGTCCTAACAGCAAAAATAAGTGCCCAGATGAAATTTTGCCATCCTCCTGCTTGCTGCTTACCCTTCTTTGGGGGCATAGCCAGCTTTGGCATTGCGTGCCTCTCAACATCCTTACAGACTCCATCTCTTCTCTGCCTCTTTATTTGTTCCTCTGCTATCTCCCTCCTTGCTTTTGATTCAGCTGCAAATTCCCCTTCAGCTGCAAATTCTCTTTCTCCTCCTCCACCTTCTTGCCCTTCCAGGGCCAAAATGCCTGCTGCAACTCTGCCCTCCCACCCCAGTCAATTCCCATCACACTTACGCTTGCGTCCCAAACTCAGATGAGCCTCCAGCTGCTTGATCCTAGCAAGAAAATCAGGTCCAGCGCCATTCTTCTGCAGGGCATAGCTTAGTAGAGTGCAGGCATACTGGGCAGCTCTGCAGAGAATACAAGAACAAACAGTTAAAAAAGATCTAAACGAGATTTGTTGCTAAAGAGCCTAGGATAATCCTCATACAACCAGCTGGACACAGCTAGCTCATAAGCTAAGCAAGGCAAGACAATACAAAAAGAAGAGAGGAGTTATAGGACAAGTCATTACCCCCCAATTTGGTTCTACAGGTAGTTGATTTAGTGACCATTCAACGTTACAACGGCACTGAAAAAAGTGACTTAGGACTGGTTTTCATACTTACGGCCGTTGCATGTTCGATCACGGTCACCTCATCAAAATTCAGATGTTTGGCAACTGGTTTGTATTTATGATGGTTGCAGTGTCCCAGGGTCATGTCATCCCCTTTTGTGACTAAACCTGTTCGGTTCAGTTACCCCTTCGGTCTAAGTGAATTGTTGGTCCAATGATTGAATAGGTAATATCACTAAGTGAATTGTTTACACCGTTCTAATACCCCGTTTTGAGTTTACAGAGTAAATCGTTAAACCCCGAGGTAACACCAGCATGCAACTACTGAGGGACATGACCCAAAATTATTCTCTTCCTTATAAGAGCATATGGTTTGCTTAGATTCTATTATAAATTCTTTGATATTATCTTGCCCTATCCCAGGGATCTTCAAACTTGGCCCTTTTATGACTTGTGGACTTTAACTCCCAGAATTCCTCAGCTAGCATGCTGAATTCTGGGAGTTGAAGTCCACAAGTCATAAAAGGGCCAAGTTTGAAGAACCCTGCCCTATGCGATTACATACACATAAGTAAACAAGAAGGAAGGAAATTGGGGGTCCACTTTTAGGAACAAACCGCAGCATTTTTGCTATCACCTATCAGCATAAGATTTGATGCCCTCATTGCCGATACCCATGCTGTTTTCATTGCCTCAGTTTCCAGACACCCAAATTCTTTCCAAGGTAGCCTCCCTAAAATTCTCTTTGAAGAAGTGACAGAGTGTGGGTGGGGCAAGAAATAAAAATTTGGATGACATAGTTAAGGGCACCTACGCCTTTTTCATCCATGGGGTGAGGACGAGAGAAAAACAACACCAAGAGGAAAAGAAAGCAAGTGTTGCCATTGTTTTTGTTGTGCCCTAGTGATGTGCAAGTCCATGTTTGCAATACAAAGCACAACTGGAATCAGTGGGGCAGCTGCCTTTAACTAGTTTGATATTAACATTTCTGCAGGAAAATCACCAAACTCAGAGAGCACCAAGGGCCCCAAAGGTCAATCCTGAGCCACAAATTTCTTCTTCTCTTAATCCCAGCTGAGATTAACTCAGTTTAAACCAAATGCATCCCATGATTTTTAAAAATAAAGTACAGGTAGTCCTCGACTTATGATTGCAATTGAGCTGGAAATTTCTGTTGTTAAGTGAGACATTTGTTAAGTGAGCTTTGCCCCATTTTATGACCTTGTCCGTTATTAAGTGAATCCCTGCAGTGGTTAAGTTAGTAACCCGGTTGTTAAGTGAATCTGGCTTCCCCATTGACTTTGCTTGTCGGAAGGTGACTTTGGGACACTGCAACGGTCATAAATAGGAGTCAGCGGCCAAGGGTCCAAATTTGGATCACGTGACCACGGGGATGCTGCAACGGTCGTAAGTGTGAAAAACGGTCACCAGTCACTTTTTTCGGTGCCGTTGTAACGTTGAACGGTCACTAAACGGAGTGTTGTAAGTCGAGGACTGCCTGGACTCCGGGATTTTCACCCACCGCCCTTCGCTCGTGCAAACCTGAACACCCGCTCCTTGGCTTGGCTTTGGGCGCTGAAACGGACCCAGGAATCCATCGCGGAGGCCGAGGGACGCCGAAAGGGAGGAACCGACCGAGCAGCCTCCGCCTGGCGGACCGCCTCGGCCCTCGCCCGACTGTCGGGCCCTGGGGGGAAGAGATAAACACCTGCACTTCCGCCTCCGCTACAGGAGCGCGTGAGGGTCAAATTCATCCCAGCTTTCTGATTGGCTCCTGCTGACGGAGGTCGGGATGGGCGACGTTGCGTAGCCTCAGGAGCGCCCGCCCGCTTCTGTTCGCGATCCCCATTGGCTAACCAACGCCGATGGGGGGGGCACCCAACTGCAACTCGGCCGTCAGTCTCCCCGCTTTTGAGAGACTCACGATGACGATTGGGCAAGAGGGCGGGAGAGCCCGCCTCCCGCCGGAGAAGGCGCTCTGCCATTGGTCGGCGGCCGCCCAGCGAAGACTGACACCTCGGGTGGGTGAGGGGAGCTGCGCGCGGCCGCCGCGTCTCTTCGCCTCGGGGGATGGAGTCGCTCCGCGTCCAGCGGCTGCAGCCGGGCGTCGGCGGGACCCTGCGCTCGCTGCGGCCCGGCGTGACGGCGGGGGCGCTGCTCCCCTCGGCCGCCTCGGCGCCGCCCCTGGGCGGCGGGGGCGGCGGCGAGCCCGACTGCGAGTGGGACCCCGGGCCGCCGCCCCCGCCGCCGCTCCCGCCCTCCCTCCTGCCCGGGGTGACGGCGGGGGCCGCCGCCTCGAGCCCCCCGGGAGGAGGAGGGGCCGCCGCGGGGCCGCCCGCCGTCCTGAGGGAGGCCGTCGAGGCCGTGGTCCGGAGCTTCGCCAAGCACACGCAGGGATACGGCCGCGGTGAGGAGCCGCCCCCGCCCCCCCCCGGGGCAGAAGGCCGGCTCCCCTCGGCTTCACCCCCTCAACGGGGCTGCTCCGGGATCGAGGGGGAGGGGGAGCGGCCTGCAGGCCCGTTAGACGCCGGTAGTCCTCGACTTACGACCAGACTCCAGCCCCCACCTTTCCCTTGCGAGGCAAGGCGTCGTTGAGGGAGGTTTTGTCCCGTTTTACGACCTTCCTTGCCACAGTCGTTAAGGGAAGCCCTGCCGTTGAATTAGTAACGCGGTCGTTAAGTGAACCTGGCTTCCCCATTGGCTTGGCTTGGCAGAAGGTCGCAAAAGGGGATCACGTCTCTCTTGGGACACATAGCAAGGGTCATAAATGCGAATCCAGTGGCCAAGCGCCTTGAGTTTGGACATTGTGTGACGGGGGGGATGCTACGACGGCTGTAAGTGTGAAAAAGCGGTCAGTCGCTTTTTTTCAGCGCTGTTGTAACTTCGGTCACTAAGCGAATGGTTGTAAGTCGAGGACTGCCTGTAATGGCTTAGGGAAGTGGGAGCAAGGTGGAATGGGACAACTCGGCATGGACAACTCACTGCAGGACAACTTGGCATGGGACAACTTGCAGGAGAATTCAACAATTCAATTTAATTAAAGTAATTAAAAAAATACTTTTTAAAGTTTTGTCATTCACATTTGTCCCTCCTTTGGCATCCTTTAATGATTCTGTTTGACTATTTCTTCGATATTAGGGTAACTCTTGTCCTGTGGCAAGTTGTGCTGCGTTGAGTTGGCTGCAGTGAAGTCAACCATGACCAGTTGGCTGTGGCGAGTGGTCGTAGACCTGGAGCAGGGGTCATTGGTTAATTATGGAGGCTGGGCCTGTGAACATATACAGGGTGCTTTTCTCATTGGGGTGCTGTGTTTCTGATCACGCGTGGAACATTTTTCTGAACATAGGACTATCCATTCCCCTGAGATAGACTAGGATGCATTTCATTGTTGGTGATAAAGGCAGCAGAGACGAGAACAGAGCGTCAGCCTGCATGGACTCACTCCTGTCAAGTGGCTTTATAGGTGAACATGTGTCAAGGTGGCAAACTTTTCATCTTTATAGGTTTTTAAGAGGGACCGTCTGGCAAGGATGGTTTAGTTGTTTTTACTGAAGATTGCAGAAAGTTGAACCATATAATTGTGGTCTCTTTTAAATTCAACACTATAATGATAGGCTTCCTTTTCTGGCAGGCTGTTTGATGCAGCCCTGTGCTTCTGAGCACAGCTTCTTTAGGCTTCTGTTTCTGTCCATCTGATATGCGACATCTGAGATTGCTTTAATAATAGCACCTTCCTGCCAGTCCTGCACTGTTGACGTTGTGTAGTTTTTCAATTTTATTACCTTTTCATGATTATGATTAGTAAAGAAGAGACAATTTGCTCAATACCACATTGTGTGGCTGGAGAAATTCATCCGCTCATAACGTATTTTGCAACCTTTTGACAAGCAAACTCAGTGGTGAAGCCAGATTCACTTATCAACCAGATTACCAATTTATCAACTGCAGTGATTCACTTAACAACTATGGCAAGAAAGGTTGTAAAATGTGGCATAATTTACTTAACAAATGTCTCGCTTAGCCACAGAAATTTTGGGCTCAATTGTAGTCGTAAGTTGAGGACTATCTGTACATGGGTTTCACTTCTGATAGTTTGGAGCAAAAATCTTCAGTTAACAGAACAGCAGAAAAACAGAGCTGGACGGGACCTTGGAGGTCCTCTAGTCCAACCCCCTGATCTAGCAGGAGACCCTATACCATTTCAGACAGGGCTGTCCAGTCTCTTCTTCAAAACCTCCATTGATGGAGCACCCACAACTTCTGAAGGCAAGCTGTTCCACTGGTTCTCACTGTCAGAAAATTTCTCCTTAGTTCTAGGTTGCTTCTCTCCTTGATTAGTTTCCATCGGTTGCTTCTCATCCTGCCTTAAGGTGCTTTGGAAAATAGATTGACTCCCTCTTCTTTGTGGCAGCCCCTCAAATATTGGAATTCTACTGTCATGTCACCCCTGGTCCTTCTTTTCACTAGACTAGACATATCCAGTTCCAGCAACCATTCTTTGTATGTTTTAGCCTCCAGCCCCTAATCATCTCTCTTGCTTTTCTCTGCACTCTTTCCAGAGTCTCAACATCTTTTTTCATATTGTCCCGATCAAAACCGGATGCAATTTTCCAAGTGTGCTCTTACCAAAGCTTTTTAAAGCGGCACTAACACTAACGTTTGGACCATGTTTGAACTGCAAACTATTTGTTCTGGAACTCTGTAAAGTTCTGTCAATTATTTTCTCAAAATCTATTTGATTGTTTTAAGAAATACATGTAGGAATAGAGGAAGATATACTAAGGTGTTTTATACGATTCTAAGGGAAAAAAACTTCCACTGTTTTCATATTGAGGTCATTGGCTACAATTGTTTGCTTAAGTGGCAGTTGGGTAGCAGGGAGTGCATCCAGTGAATGCTGTTTTGTACATTTTAAACAGTAAATGCTTGGCAGGCAGTCTATAGCTTGACTTAGAGCTCCTTTTCTGGCTCTTGAAAGCCTGCAAGGCCATATGGAATCATTTACTCTTTCTTAAATATGCAAGTCAGATGTGTGTCATATGCAAGGCAAGAACCAGAGTTTGGGACCAAGAGAGTAAACAGTGTTTATAAAGAACACGTGTGATTTCGGACTGTAAATATTTGAGCTTTGGTAGCAGGAAGTGTAGAAAAAAACCGCTTTTCTTCATGAGCATTTTTAGAGATTTTTGTTCTTTTGCTTCACACGTGTAGTTTCTTATACGGAGGAGTTGTACTTTCCAGCTGGTGTTTCTTCCATTGCTTAGGATTCATAAATGTTTAGCAAACAGATAGTCCTCGACCTACAACCACAGTTGAGCCCAAAATTTCTGTTGTTAAGCAAGACATTTATTAAGTGAGTTTTGCCCCATTTTACGACCATTCTTCTCTCATTTGTTAAATGAATCACTGCACTTGATAAGTTAGTAACAAGGTTGATAAGTGAATCTGGCTTCCCCATTGACTTTGCTTGTCAGAAGGTCACAAAAAGGGATCACATGACCCTGGGACACTGCAACCGTCATAAATATGAACCAGTTGCCAAGCATCTGAATTTTGATCACATGATCATGGGGATGCTGCAAAGGTCGTAACTGAAAAAGGGTCACAAGTTTCTTTTTTCAGTGCCCTTGTAACTTTGAACGGTCACTAAACAAACTGTTGTAAGTTGAGGATTACTTATATGCTCTACATTATAAATAGTAGATGCTAACTTAAAGTAGCTATAGAGCAGGGGTGTCAAACTGCCAGCCCACGGGCCGGATGCGTCATGTCGAAACTGCGCCCACCCCAGCTCCGACAATGGGGAAAAAGTCATGAGTTTTGTTACGCCAAAGTATTTATTAACATTAGTACTGAAATTTCTGGTTTTTCATTTGAAAAAACATTTTAGAAGATTAAAAATATATTATCTTTAGTTAGCGTATTATGTCCAGCATTTAATTAAACCTTAATTTTGAGTTTTCTGTTTGGTTCTTTTAGTTATTATTTAAAAATTGTAGTGTCTATATATGAATTAATTTTAGAAGCTGGGTGGACTTCCTAGAGGAGCATTTTTTGCTATAAGTAGTCCTTGACTTACGATCGATCGCTTAACGACCATTCAAAGTTATGATGAACTTCCCTGGGGCTACTTATTAACCTGGTTCCGCAATTACAACAGTGAACCCAATTGTGGTTGCAAATTGAAAACTTATCTGTAGTAGCTCTCTGGATTCTTCAATTGCAGCAATGATCGGGAAAGCTTTTATGTTGTAGCTGTGTGTGTAAATAATTGTTAATATTCTGATGGACTCTGCTTTTCTCTTTTCAGTCAATGTTGTTGAAGCGCTTCAGGAATTCTGGCAGATGAAGCAATCACGTGGTGCTGATCTGAAAAATGGCGCTCTGGTGGTTTACGAGATGGTTCCATCCAACAGTCCTCCTTACATTTGCTATGTTACGTTGCCAGGAGGGAGCTGTTTTGGCAGTTTTCAGGTTAGATTGTCTCATTTATGGAATCTTAGACTTGAACGGTGCAGTGGCCTAGAGCACGGGTCAGCAACCCACGGCTCCGGAGCCTCATGTGGCTCTTTGAGCCTTTTCCTGCGGCTCCCAGCCTCCTCTGCCATTTGCAGAGAGAGAGACAGAGAGAGGCACTTGCACTTCCCTTCTGTGTGTGTGTGTGTGTGTGTGTGTGTGTGTGTGTGTGTGTGTGTGTGTGTGTAAAAAGAGTGGCCTCATGCTGTTCTCTGACGAGCTGACAAGCTTACTGGGCGGGGCTCCTCCCTTTGCTGCGTCTCTGCAGGAAAGCAGAAGATTGGAAAGAGGGAGAGAGGGGGGAAAGAGAGAGAGAGAGACGGAGAGAGAAAAAGGGAGAGAGAGAAGAGAGGGAGGGAGAGAAAGAGAGAGAGAGAGAAAAAGAGAGGGAGAGAAAGAGGGAGAGGGGAAGAGAGAAAAAGAGGGAGAGGAAAGAGGGAGAGGAAAGGGAGAGAGAGAGAGGAAAGAGAGAGGGAGAAGAAAGAGAGAGAGAGAACTCATGCACAGCAGCCTCTATTTCTTTTTAATTAAACTCTTCAATCAAGCTCCCCACCCCTCGCGTGCGCTGCGGCTCCCAGTGTTTTCTGTGGGAAACGGGTCTAAGTGGCTCTTTGAGTGTTTAAGGTTGCAGACCCCTGGCCTAGAGGTAAAGACTCTCACCTCCCACTTGGAAGGTTGAGAGTTCAATCCCCTGCAGCGACAGATGTTTCTCTAACAGGGCGCAAAGAGAAAATTGCTGTGAACTCTGCGTAGGCGTCAGGAAGGGCATCCAGCCAGTAAACGCTCAGCTCCACCTAGTCGTCCTGACTCCACCCCAAAGAAAGAGTTTGAAGGGTCATAAAAAGAAAAAAAAATTATGGAATCCTAGTCAGATGGAATTGATGAAAATACCTTTAGTTTTGAACAGCCTTTCTTTTAATGAAAAGGCAAGCTATGAGACATAGCAATGTACTGTACTGTACATTTACTGTACCGTAAATGTGAAAAATTCGAAGTGTGTGGCACCTTTAACTGCATAATATCAGCAATAAGTTTCAGGAATGCTGTAATCCTCAGCTGTTCCAAATCCTGGGCTTAACAGAGCCTAAAGCAGCAAAGACTTTTGGCTAAATTATTCCGTTTGTGGGATTTGAAGCAGGCATCCAAAATAAACAGGAATATCTGAGCCCTTGGAAATAGCGTTGGGTGTTTAGGATCAAGTCGCTGGAGTTTGGTTTTAAACCAGTTAATTTTATTGACAAGTATTACTGTGGGATTTCTTTCTGTAAAATGTACATGCTGACTTTCAGCATCCTGTGAGATTCCTTCTTTCTAGGATGCTGAGCTTTCAAAGCTTTCTGACACTTGCAGCCTATCAAAGAACAGCAATTCAATAGTGCCCTTTGCAGCACAATTAAAATTTAGGGATAACTTTGTTAACTTACCCATATAGTTTCCGTTCTTACGTCTACCTTGTATTCTTCTCCAACCCCACTTCAGTTTTGTCCAACGAAGGCCGAAGCCAGGAGAAGTGCTGCAAAAATTGCACTGATGAACTCAGTCTTCAATGAACATCCATCCCGTAGAATCACAGATGAATTTATTGAGAAAAGTGTTATCGAGGCCTTGGCATCTTTCAATGTAAGTCCTTTTAAAGGTTCTGTAATTAGTAGGGCAATAATTGTAGGGAAAACTCATAAATCTTTAGGAATCCTTCTGGAATCCTTTATTGCTAAGGCTTCTATGTGTGCAATGAAAATAAGTAGTGTTGACCATTGTTGTGTACTTCTCCCAGTTATAAGTGTGTGTATGATATTTACCCTTGGCATTTTCAATGTAATTTACAAAATTCACTGTAACAATTGCAACTAATTCTATGTGGGACAAACATCACATCGATTAAAAAACAGAATACGTGAACATCAGCTGGCAATCAAACGCCACAATCCCAAATCTGTAATCTCTACCCACACTGACACCAAACAGCACCGATTCCATTGGAGCAATACAGGACTAATCGGCCACGCTACCACCTGCCACGCGCGTGAGTTCATCGAATCCTGGCACTCCACAAGCAACTCCATCAACACACATCAACCTACAAGCAGCCTACAAACCCCTCAGAATTCGAATCAACTGCACAGCCAATTAGGAACAGCACCGACCCTCAGCCAACTTCACTTATCAGTGACCCTCACCTGACATGACCTCTCCATCACAAGACCCTCACTTGACATACCCACGCCTGACCCACCACAAGACTTACTGACCACACAAAGCGTTTATAAGCAGAAAGACACAGACACACGCACACACACCCTAAACTCTGCTGAAGATGTTACCTAGCCCGGTAACTAAACGTTCAGAAACCAACCGACAAGCTCGCAGAAGGAACCTCCAGCCTCATCCTACACCCAAGCGACAGATACTCGCCACCATCACAAACTTTCGATATCTTTTTGGGGATGCCTAATAACATTCTTTTTATACTGACAGGATTTTTAGAAGTGGTTTTCTCCTGCGTAACAGTAATTGAGCCCACAAGTTTGTTTGTAGGTTGTAACAATCGTAAAATGGCCATCGTATGACTGTGCTCAATTTTACAAACTTTGTTGCGTTGGCCGTTAAGCAAACATGGCATTAAGTAAATGCTGTGGTTGTTGTAGGAGAGAAGCAGGTGGGGTCAAACACATCCTCAATTTGGAGTCTCTGTGTTCCTGTAAATCCAGCCCCCCCCAAAAAATCTGTTATTTGGTGCCAGTTTGCTTTGACCATTAGTAGTTCAGAATCTTCTGTATCAGTAGCGTAAAATCAATTTGTAGTTAGTTTGAATTCTACTATGGTTCCTGACTTCTTGCACCTGACAATTGTTAAGTGAACCCATAAGGTTCATTAAGCGAACTTCAAATCGAGGTTGTAAGCCCCTTTTGGGGGGGGGTCAGTTGTAACTTTGAATGGTTGCTAAGCTAGTCATGAGTTAAGCTAGTCCAGGGGTAGGCAGCCTTGGCTCTTTTATGACTCGTGGACTTCAACTCCCAGAATTCCTGAGCCAGCATGGCTGGCTCAGGAATTCTGGGAGTTGAAGTTCACAAGTCATAAAAGAGCCAAGGTTGTCTTCCCCTGAGCTAGTCATGAGTTAAGGGCTACCTCTGCCACAGCCCTATAGAATATTCATATATTTATACAACTCACATCCCAAAACTGCAGCTTTGAGTGAAAACTCTTCTTAAAATAGGAATCCTTTTTGTATAAAAAGCTGGCCCTTTTACGCTAATCCAATCTAACCTAATGCTTGTCTTTCCAACAGGGCAACAGAGAGGAAGCAGATAGCCCAAGTACAGGTATTGGTGCTTTCCGCTTCATGTTGGAGTCCAACAAAGGGAAATCCATGTTAGAGTTCCAGGTATTCTTAATTGGATTATGCAATCCAGACTTTTGCTGCTAAAACCTGACCTACTGACTTAATTACGAGTAACTGTTTAGGAAGAGGAGATGCAAAATATGCAGGAGAGGTGGAATTGGCACAGAAATGTAGGATCGTTATTCTTCTTCCTAATTTGTTGACCAACTCAGGACTCTGAAATAATCATCAGATATCCTAAGATTAAAAGCCTGTTGCAATGCCTTTATAAGAAATGCTTAAGGAATTAATGTTTGTGACACGGGCGAATTCATTCGATGGTAACCTGAAAATCTGTTTCTGACATGATCAGAATTAGATTTTTAAAAAAGTCTGGAAACCTCCAGAGTATTGTTGAATGATGAATCACCCAGTAGTTTTTTATGTTAACAAATTGAAGGGCAAATTATCTTGTGCGATATTCAGAAACGGAACACTCAACAGGAGACGGAATGGCTTTGGGCACATCTAGTCTGCTGATAACCATGTTCAAAATTGGCCTGCTTTTCTTTGCCAGGAGCTAATGACAGTTTTCCAGCTGCTACACTGGAATGGTAGCCTTAAAGCCATGCGGGAGAGGCAGTGTTCACGACAGGTAGGTTTGTTTAAAGGATCTGCGGGTTTTGTGCAGCGGACAGAAGCCGAAGTGCCTCCGGCATGGCTGAACATCTTCGCTATGAGCTTCCTGAAGCTGCTGGAACTCGGTACCACCTGGAGGGCTGCAAGTTCTCCTCTGTTTTAAAGCACCTTTGGTCTCTGTGGAAAACAAAGCCACAAACGAAGGTTTCCTGTGGCTTGGAGAAGTGAGTGAAATGGAGAAGCTGCGTTTTTTACTCCCTTTAATTTAAGCCAGAAGACTCTGAGCTCGGACTAATTCCACTTGTCCACCCTTGATCGAAATAAAAAATTGGGAATAGGCTCTAGCAGCAAGTTACAGGTAGTCCTTGACTTACAACAGCATGTTGACTGAGATAAGATAAGATAACCTTGTCATTTTTTTTTACTGTGGGCACAACGGCACACATCAAAAATGAAATTTAGTTGCCCACTCTCAAAGTGAAACACATACATGACACACACCTAACCATTCAAAGTTACAATGGCACTGAAAAAAAGGGACCATTTTTCACACTTGTGACTGTTGCAAGCATCCCTACGGTAACACGATTAAAATTCAGACGCTTGGCAACTGATTCATATTTACGACGGTTGCAGTGTCCCGGAGTCACTGACAAGCGAAGCTAAGGGAAAGTCAGATTCACTTAACAGCCGGGTTACTAATTTAACAACTGCAGGGAGTCACTTAACAAATGTGGCAAGAAAAGATGTAAAATAGGACAAAAGTCCCTTAACAAATTTCTCACTTAGCGACATAAATTGTGGTCATAAGTCGAGGACTACCTGTACTAATTGCCAGGGACTACTTTTTTCCCTCTTCTTTGTATATGATTGCTCCAGTTCTTTTACCAAGAACCTAGTCATGTCTGCCTTGGTCACTTACTGTTCCATATTTTTGTGTGAGTTATTTGAAGGGCGACATAAGGCAGATATGTCAAACACAAGGCCCGGGGGCCGGATGCGGCCCGCGAAGTGGTTTCATGTGGCCCACGAAGCCATCCTGGAAACAGTGAGGGAACGGCCCCCGCTGCCTTGGCCCTGGCCCAGTACAATTTTGTGGTGGCCATCTATGCTGAAACGCATTCAGTCTTAGCTCCACAAGGCCGTCTGGAAACAGCGAGAAACCAGGAGAACCTTGAGCAGCAGCCTTGAGGAAGTGGGGCTGGGCTTGGTGTCGCGGGCGCTCAAGGGCCAGGCTGGGCATTTGACCTCTGCTGCCCAGGGCTCCGGGCAGCCCGCACCACCATCCAGCCCCCCCCCCGGCATGGCCTGAGAGGAACTGTGAGGCTCCTCCAGTGGACCATGCTTTGGCGCTTGCCCCGGTCCCCCCCCCTTCTGCCAGAGACCCTCAGATCTGTCCCACTCCTGCCCAGGCCCCCACAGGCACCCTTGACGCGAATGATGTAGAACTGGCCACACCCACCCAGTAGGCCACACCCACTCCATCCACGCCCACCCAGTAGGCCACACCCACCCGTCCCCGAGGGCAACCGCAATGCTGATGCGGCCCTCAATGAAATTGAGTTTGACACCCCCTGACTTACGGCATGAAGCCGTCTGCCTGACTGGAGAGAAACCTCTTTGCTGGTTCTGGAATTTGGGAGAGCATCTTTTTCCCCATTCATGTCCTCTCTCTCTCTCTCCTCCCCCCACCAGGAGGTGCTGGCACACTATTCCCACCGTGCTCTGGATGATGACATACGGAACCAGATGGCAACGGACTGGGTCAACCGGGAGCAGAACATCCCAGGGGCCCTTTCCAGGGAGCTGGCCTCGACAGAGCGGGAACTGGATGAAGCTCGGCTCGCCGGAAAAGAGCTGAGATTTCACAAGGAGAAGAAAGACATCTTGATGTTGGCTGCTGGCCAGCTGGGGAACATGCATTCTTCCAACTGCTAGGACCCCAACGTAGCCCTTCCTCTCTCCTTTCACTCCTCTCTCTTCCTACAATAGTTTGCTGAAGAGGTCGAAAGGAATGTTACAGATACGAAGAAGCCCAGAATTCAACCAGATTTTTTCCCTAATTTTATGGTGCAATGTTGATGTTTGCGTTTAGGAGACTTTAGTGCAGAATTTGATCCTAATCTTAATTGCCTTAATTTTTTTAGTTCTAAGTGTAAGGTATCCTCCAATTAGGGAAGGAAACCTGAATTAACATTTTGGAGGGGAAAAAATGTTGAGTTTGTTCAGAACTTGGCTTCGATTCTAATCACCTGAACTGTTGTCACTGAACAGCCTCCGAGGCCTCATTTTCCAAGAACAGACGGCCAGTTGCACATTTTTTTAAAAAACAAAAATCGTTAAAAATTCTGTATAGATTTTATACTTGGACCTCTTTGGTTCTCTTTTTCTCTCTGCTGAAGAACTTTTCGTAGAACACACTTAACAATGTAGCCTTTCTGGAGAAATAGTCTCGTGCTCAAATCTTGATTCTATCCAGGTATTGTACAGATATCAGTATTCTGTAGAAAAGTAACGCTGCCAAAATAATGCCAGTGTTTGTTATTAGGGTATAATGCAGGGGTAGGCAACCTTGGCTCTTTTATGACTCGTGGACTTCAACTCCCAGAATTCCTGAGCCAGCCATGCTGGCTCAGGAATTCTGGGAGTTGAAGTCCACGAGTCATAAAAGAGCCAAGGTTGCCTACCCCTGGGTATAATGCATTGATATATGTTACGCAAATACGTAGCTACAGTTAAAGTACTTCGATATACACCATCTTATCACTTATAAGCACAGCACTTAAAACACTCATTTCCGTTCTGGTCCAACCACCACTCAGATTGTACTTTAACTGAATAATGCTGCATTTTGAGCGGCATATTAATCTGCTGGGTGGTCTCGCCGCAAAATTCCCTGGTGCTCCCTAAATTACAAGCATAAGGCACTTATTTTCTTCTTTTCAGTCAATCAGTCTGTCAGTCAATCAGAATGGAGCTGGAAGGGACCTTGGAGGTCTTCTCATCCAACCCCCTTCTCAAGCAAGAGACCATTTCAGACAAGTGACTGTCCAGTCTCTTCTTAAAACCTTCCAGCGATGGGGCACCCACAACTTCTGGAGGCAAGCTCTTTCCACTGGTTAATTGTTCTCACTGTTGGGAAGTTTCTCCTTAATTCCAGGTTGCTTCTCTCCTTGATTAGCTTCCACCCATTGTTTCTTGTCCTGCCTTCAGGTGCTTTGGAGAATAAGTTGACCCACTCCTTTTTGTGGCAGCCTCTCTCAAATACTGGAACATTACTATCGTGTAACCCCCAGTCCTTCTTTTCACTAGACTAGACATACCCAGTTCCTGCAACCGTTCTTCATATATGTTTTTTCTTTTATTTGCGTTATGCAACCCATCCAGTAAATTCATTGAGGGCTTTTATTCAGCAGAAATCGGGGCCAAACACGTCACTACGGAAGTGCTGTGATGGTTGTCAGTGTGAGGATGGTCCTCCCTTTTTTCAGTGCCATTAACTTTGAAGAGTTGCTACACTAATATCGTAAATCGAGGACTATCTGTATTGACTATGACTTAATTTTACGTTGTTTTGTTCAGGGTTTACTTTCAAAGTCTCCGGACACTTAGAGAATGTTGGTCTCCTGCATGTCAGGTTAGTTTGGTTCTTTGCTGTTTTTTTGTCATGCATAAGCAAGCTTCAAGCCCTAATCCGGTACAAAAACGTGGCATAAGAGATCTCTTGATCAAAAGCTTCAGGCCCTCTCAACGTAAACGGAACAATTTGCAAAAGATGGGTGGTCTGTTCTGGTTTATGGTTATAATAAAGATTTGATTGACTGGTGGAATTATTAACTGGTGATCAGTGGGCTCAAGAAAACATTCTTTGGTCTTCAGATCTTCAATACCTTGTCATTTGCATACATGAAGTAATAAAATAATATCCTTTTTTATATATATATATATTTATATATTTTATACATAGCTATTGTTTACACAATATTAATGTTTAAAGCATTTATAAAGTTAGCTTGTAACTAAAATTCTTTGAAGACGAATGTGTACAGGAATGTCTCCTGTGTTCACCCTGGCCTGGCCAACTGGTAAGTTACCGTATTTGGGTTATTTTTTCTTGCCCGAATCTATCCAGAGACAGTCTGAATAGTTTTGAAAACTGAATAGCACAGTTTTCACTTGACCCAAACGTGAATACTGTACTTCCTTCTGGTGCTGTTTTTTTTTTCTGACCATTCTGTTTCCTGTAACTATTGATAATCTCCAGATTATCCATGCAGTGTTACCCTTTTATGCTGCTTGTCTCTTTCTTGATTTGTGTGTTCGGGATTTCTTTTGTAATGCGTAGCTTTGTGTAATAAACAGGATTTGGGAAAAGTTCTTTCTCTTGTTCTTTCCACTGTTTGGAAGTGAAGCCTTTTTAGAAACATTTGGATCTTATCTGCTCCTCCTGGACAGACGTGGCCATTGGGCTGCAGGAATATCAGTACCAAGTGATGCCTTATTGTGGAGCTGAGGAAAAAGAGAGGTCCTTTCTCAGCAGTAGCCTTCCTGCGGCCACTGCCCACATGAAGGGGTCTGTCCATTCAAGCAGGAAGCTTGCCAAGCCTCTCTACCCATTCCTTTTTTTAAGAATTAACACTTTTGCAAATCTTATGTGGATGTACTCATGGGCACACCCACACGCCTTTCAGATAGTCAGGACCCAGGTGAGCCAAATCAAGTCAATATTTATTACAGTCAAAAGACCAGAGCGAGTTAAAAACTCTCAAGGAACATCCAGTTAAAAAAATTATAGAATAAAATAATAAATGACAGATAACATCTATATTAAAATCACAATTTGGCATCCAATCTGTCAGTTGCCCCCAAGCAAAACTCAGCATGGCCTAGCTATAATATAATTTCAATCCTTACACTGTGAGGCCCATCATCATTAAATACTAAAATGCAAGAGGGGGATAATACAAAACGGTTTGCTGCATTGTGTAAAATCACTAGGATGGATTAATCACCCGTTTCCGACAAATCCCCAGTGCTGCTGTGCAGAATCTATCCAGCTGTGCTGTAATCGCACAGCGATTTGATCAGACGCTGGAGATAAGCAGTGTCGGAACGGTCCAAATACCTATCAATTATTGGGAAGATAAGGGTTTTTTCGAATATCTCTATAAAAAGAGCATTGAAGGAGGATGTGTCCGGCAGACCCTGGTGATCACTGACAAGTCCATGCAGTTTTTTCGGCAACGTTTTCAGGAGTGGTTTACCCTTGCCTACTTCCTAGGGCTGGAAGGGAGTGACTGGCTTTGTACGTAAGGTAGGACTAGAACTTAAGTTGTTTGTAGCCCAGTCTGATTTCTACACCAAACCAATTTTCTCAGCAAATTTGATAACTCCTTGAACAAGAGATACAGCTTATTTTAAAATGTTTTTGCCAAGCTCCTCAAATTTATCAAGGCTGATCTGTGGGTTTGTAATAAAAGTTTCATATCTAAATGCAAGTCCGTGAAGTACGGCATGCTTTACTGTAGATGATCTGTGGCAGAGCCAGGAGAAAGAGGATGCTTTGATTCTTGTGCTCCTTGATCTCTCACCGGCTTTCAATACTGTTGCCATGGTATCCTGAGCTGTCTCCATCCCTCCAGAATTGCCTGCAGCTTCTTCCTCTGTTGCTGCTGCTCACAGCCACAACTGAGCCCAAAATCCTTGTTGCTAAGTGAAATAATAGAATAAAAAATAGAATAGAATAGAATAGAATAGAATAGAATAGAATAGAACAGGAGCTGGAAGGGACCTTGGAGGTCTTCTAGTCCAGCCCCCTGCTCAAGCAGGAGAACCTCTACCGTCCCAGACAGGTGAATGTCCAGTCTCTTCTTGAAAATCTCCAGTGAGGGAGCGCCCATGATTTCTTGTGGCAAGCTGTTCCACTGGTTGATTGTCCTGACTGTCAGGAAGTTTCTCCTTAATTCCAGGTTGCTTCTCTCCTTGATCAGTTTCCAACCATTGTTTCTCGTCCTTCCCTCTGGTGCTCTGGTGAACAACCTGACCCCCTCTTCTTTGTGGCAGCCCCTCAAATACTGGAATACTGCTATCATGTCTCCCCTATTTCTTCTTTTCTTTAGACTGGCCAAACCCAAGTCCTGCAGCCATTCTTCATACGTTTTGGTCTCCAGGCCTTGGATCGTCTTAGTTGCTCTTCTCTGAATTTTTTCCAAGGTCTCAACATCTTTTTTGTGATATGGTGACCAAAATTGGCTGCAGTATTCCAGGTGTGACCTTACTAAGGATTTATAAAGCGGTACTAATACTTAAGGGAATCTTGCCCCATTTTATGACCCTTTTATGCCACCATTGTTAAGTGAATCACCGCAGTAGTTGTTCGTAACCCGGTCATTAAGTCAAACTGGCTTCCCCATTGCTTGTCAGAAGGCCATAAAAGGGGATCACGTGACCCTGGGACACTGCGACCCTCATAAATACGAGTCAGTTGCCAAGCATCCAAATTTTGATCACGTGACTATGGGGATGCCGCAACGGTCTTAGGTGAAATATGAAAGCCGCCATTTGGAATTTGGCGCTGCAATTCCCGGCGGCGCCGCAAGGGGCGGCCTGGGACGCCTCCATCGTTCCGAGGAAAAGCCTTCCCAAAATGGCGCTCTGCCCCAGGAGCTCCGTCTCCGAAGCTGCCGCGCAGACTCAGTAAGCCCTCTTGTAGGTCGGACCTTCTCTAAATGGCTGCCGGGACCGCTCTCTGCCTTCAGGAGCAGGCTGCACTTCCTGTCCCGGCCGGAAGCCATCCCGTCATCCCTTGCGAGGCCGGCGGCAGTAGTTTCGACGGCCGCTTTGGAGAAACCTCTTTTGGTGGGCCGACATGGCTGACGTGCTGGACCTTCACGAGGCGGGCGGCGAGGACTTCGCCATGGACGAGGATGGCGACGGTACGGCTCGCGCCATTCCCCTGCTTTAGCTTCTTTAGCGGCCGCCCGCGTCGCAATAGCCCTGCGAGGTGGGCCGCGGAGGCTGACGAGCTGCGCATGCGCGCTGCTTTTATTCCTTTCAGTACATCATTTCCCATTTCTCAATTTTAGCGAGCGCTTAAGACGGCCATTAAACACATTTCACTGATTATTTACTGAAATGTCCTGACTGGGGGAAGAATTAGCCAGTGGAACGGCTTGCCACCAGAAGTTGTGGGTGCCCCATCACTGGACAGCCACTTGTACAGGGTCTCCTGCCAGAGCGGGGGTTGGGTTGGGCTAGATGACCTCCAAGATCCCTTCCAGCTCTGTTATTCGGTTATCTCTGTTATTTTCTTGAGCATTCAAGAGCTCAACTAGCGTCCTGCACACTGCATGAGAGAGAACGGGTCTTGAGGTGGTTGTGTGGCTTACTCTTTTGTGTATTTGAAAAATGTTATCCTACATCCCTCAGTGATCTTTTCTAAAGATTAAACGTACTCAAATTGCCTTGGGCCTCTCCTCCATTTGTCTGAAATGGTCTAGGGCAGGGGTAGGCAACCTTGGCTCTTTTATGACTCGTGGACTTCAACTCCCAGAATTCCTGAGCCAGCCACGCTGAGGGGAAAGGGAGAGGCTTCCAAGCTGAGCCGTGCTGGCTCAGGAATTCTGGGAGTTGAAGTCCCCAAGTCATAAAAGAGCCAAGGTTGCCTACCCCTGGTCTAGGGTCCCCTGCTTGAGCAAGGGGTTGGACTAGAAGACCTCCAAGGTCCCTTTCAACTCTGCTATTTTGTTCTGATTATATTGTACACCACCCAGAGCCCCTCTCCGAGGGAGCTGGACGGTTGAGGAATATGAAGTATAAATAAGTAGGAAATTAGTAAAGGAAATGTAAAACCGAAGTTTAAATGCTTTATATGTTCATGTTCAAATCATGTTTTAGTTAAAAAGCTGTTTTCCCTGATCTTCTACTGATGGGCTTATTTTCCCTGTGTGTGAATTCTGGGTTCTTGTCTTTGTTTTTATTCTTTTTTTTTTTTGCACGTAACAGTTAAGCGGCTTCTTCTGAATGTTGTTAATTTTCACTGAAGATCCCACTAGGGAACTTTCTTTCAGGTCATCTAGCTGTCCTGTGATTGTAGGGCAGAGGACCCTTTTCTTAGCTTGTTGGTTCTGTTCTTAGCATTAATTTTTTTTCTGGTATTTACTTATAATCGGCTTCCTATTACAGGTAATCCTTGATGAACACCCACAATTGAGCCCAAAATTTATGTTGCTAATTTGTTAAGTGAGTTTTGTCCCACTTAACAACTTTTCTTGCCACAATTGCTAAGTGAATCACTGCCATGGATAAGTTAGTAACCCGGTTGTTAAGTGAAGCTGGCTTCCTCATTGACTTTGCTGGTCAGAATGTTGCAAAAGGGGATCACGTGACCCCAGGACACTGCCACCGTCATAAATATGAACCAGTTGTCAAGCATCTGAATTTTGATCACGTAACCGTGGGATGCTGCAGCAGCCACACTTTTTTTTAGTGTTGCCGTAACTTTGAACAGTCATTAAATGAACTGTTGTAAGTCGAAGACTACCTGTACCTAAATCTGTCATTCCATGTTCTGCACTCCGGGATGGAAGGGGGCAATGAGTTAACTTCTTATATGTGGGATTTTTTCAGGCTTTGAAGAACATCATGTCCCCACATAATCCTTTTTGTATGAAGAATAAACAGTCCACGTTTCTTCATCTCTTGTCACAATTCAACTTGTATAGGTAGTCCTCGACCTATGTCCACAGTTGAGCCCAACATTTCCATTGCTAAGCAAGACAGTTGTTAAGTTTTGCCCATTTTGCGTCTTTTACTGCTGTAGTTGTTAAGTGAATCACCGCAATTGCTAAGTTAGTAAACACGGTTGTTGAGTGAATCTGGCTCCCCCATTGACTTTGCTTGTTGAAGGTCGCAAAAGGGGATTGCACATGATCCCGGGACGCAGCGACAGTCATAAATATGAGTCAGTTGGCAAGCACCTCAATTTTGATCACATGACCATGGGGATGCTGCAACAGCCGTGTGAAAAATGATCATAAGTCACTTTTTTCAGTGCTGCTGTAACTTTGAACAGTCACTAAATGAATGGTTGTAAGTCGAGACTATCTGTATTGTGAATTGGGCTTTCAGAGTGACTGTGCAGTCATTACAAGCGAAGCGTTTTCCATTCTTTGTTGTTAACTGATCCAAATATATTTGATTTCTCTTCAGAAAGCATCCACAAATTGAAGGAAAAGGCGAAGAAAAGGAAAGGCAGAGGTTTTGGGTCAGGTAAGTTGTTCTTTCAGCTTAGCTGCAGTTGGTCATGAGGACTAGCAACCAGGAGACTGTATGTTCCAGTCCCACCTTAGGCACAAAAATCGATTGGGTGACTTTGGACCAGTTATACTCTCTTAGCCTAATTTACCCCCACAGGGTTGTTGTTTTGGGGGGGAAAAGGAAGGAGAATTGGGTACGTTTGCCACCTTGAATCACTTATCTGAGTGATAAAAGATATTTTATTTATGAAAATGGTAAAGGTGGGATATAAATAAATATAAATAAATGGTATTGCCTGTGACATGTTCCATCCCATTCTACACGAGATACAGGCATGGTTTGGGACCTAGATAGTTAAAAATTTGTGCTTGACCAACACTAGAACAGAATAAAAGTTTGTTTGTGTCATCACTGTGAGGTTTTTCAAAGGCACGTTCCTCCCAAGCTGTGAGAAATTAAACTGGTTTTGCCATCCCTAGAGCAGTGGTGGCACAGTGGTTAGAATGCAGCATTGCAGGCTAATTCTGCCCACTGCCGGCAGTTCGATCCTGACCGGCTCAAAGTTGACTCAGCCTTCCGTCCTTCCGAGGTCGGTAAAACGAGGACCCAGATTGTTGGGGGACAAGAGGCTGGCTTTGTAAACTGCTTAGGGTTGTAAAACACTGAAGCAGGATATACGTCTAAGTGCGGTTGCTCTCTCCCCTTGTCTGGGAGGCGAGGTGTGCCATGTAGGTTTCCCACTTGCTATTCTTTGAGAGTAAGAACCAGCTTACAATACCTCCGGGAATGTGTTCAGTTGCTACTTGTATTTAATTACATATGGTGTGTGTGTGTGTGTGTGTGTGTGTGTGTGTGTGTGTGTGTATGTGTCAAAAGTTTAGTTTCTCTCTAAAACCCATTTTCTGTTTTTTGCTCCTGGGCGTATCCGAACAGAAGAGGGCTCCAGAGCCCGCGTTCGTGAGGATTACGACAGTGTGGAACAAGATGGCGACGAACCGGGTCCTCAGAGATGTGAGACGACGCCCTTACTTTTTTCTTCCTTTTAACGCAGTGGTTCTCAACCTTCCTAATTCCGCGACCCATTGGCCCCCGCCCCGCCGCGACCCTAACCACGCCCATTCACTCCCATCCTTGCCCCGCCCCCACCAGCATGATGCCGCGCGTGCTGGGCGAAGGTATGATGAAGCGCCGGGTGTTCTCCAGCGCGCTGGCCAGCAGGAAAAGCAGCAAGGTGATGGGCCACAACGGGAACGGTTCTCCGGGCGGACGGAACCGCAGCAGCACCAGCAGCACCTCCACGACCAGAGTGGTAGCCAACATTGCACCGGCGCACACAGGCAGCACCCTCTGGTCCCAGTCGCGGCCTTCCATGGCGGCGGCAGAGCGCGTGCGTGGCCCACGCGCCTCTCTTCCGGCTTCGCTTCAGCCGCCACTTCCCGCTCAAATCGCTCAGCCAATCGGTGGCGGCAGCCACTCCTAAACCCGCCTTTTGAGCTGATTCTATCCAATCGGCGCTCTGACTTCGGAGACTTTCCTTGTTTACCTCAGCAATTTGCCTTGCTGACAAGTGTGTCAGGGATGCGATTCTAGCCAAGTGTTCAAACAATCATATTGTTCTTAACAGGCAGCCGTAAAGGCCTATTATTGTATGGGCAAATGCTCTTCATCTGGACCTGTGTTTAAATCTGACTCCTCCATCTTGAAAACGACCCCTGTGAAAGGGTCGTTCGACCCCCAAAGGGGTTGCGACCCACAGGTTGAGAACCGCTGTTTAGTGTGTCAACAGTTTCCCTGTGCGCGTTTCAAATGGTCCTTCACTTTGAGCCTCATCTTTTTTTGACCCTTTGTGTCTCTCCAGCGGTGGAAGGTTGGATCCTCTTTGTGACGGGCGTGCACGAGGAGGCCACTGAGGAGGACATTCATGACAAGTTTGCTGAGTTTGGGGAGATCAAGAACCTCCACTTGAATCTTGACCGGCGGACAGGCTATCTGAAGGCATGTATGAGTGGGGCAGCTTGTGGGGCTGGTTCTTCCCAGAGAAAGGCGTAGGGAAGTCACCGAATGGTCATTTAGGCTCAGCTGGGATGGAAAACACATTCAGTGTTCTGATGAGAGGCTCTTGGGAGCGACAGGTATTCCTGATTGCCCGCTTTCTTGACGTGAGGCGAGTTTACAAACGACAGGTAGTCTCCGAGTTACGACCGCAGTTGAGCGGGTCAGCAGGCTGAAGGGGAGGGGGTCGCCCCAGGAGAGGTAGTCCTCGACTCAACGACTGCAACGGAGCCCCAAATTTCTGTTGTTAGACGAGATGTTTGTTAAGTGAGTTTTGCCCCATGTTATGACCTTTCTTGCCACAGTTGTTAAGTGAATCCCTGCAGCTGATTAGTTAGGAACCAGATTGTTAAGTGAATCCGGCTTCCCCATTGGCTTTTCTTGTCAGAAAGTTGCAAAAGGGGATCACGTGACACCCCCCCCCCCCAGGACACTGCAGCCGTCGTAAATATGAGCCAGTTGCCAGGCATCTGAATTTTGATCACGTGACCATGGGGATGCCACAAAGGCCATAACTGTGAAAATGGTCGTAAGTCGCTTTTTTCAGTGCCGTTGTAAACTTTGAATGGTCACTAAATGAACTTGTAAGCCTGTACTAAGCCAACCTTTGGTTTGATTGTGGCATAATCTGTGACTAACTCTCTAAACCGTGGCTAAGGAAGTCAAGATAGTCACAGATTTGCCAGGAATCAAGAGAGTAAGGCCTGCTTGAATGAATCCTTTGGGCTGATAGCATGTTGTTGGGAGCGCTCACACCTCTTTCCCAAATGTCTTGCAGGGTTACACGCTGGTGGAATACGAGACCTACAAAGAGGCCCAAGCCGCCATGGAAGGCCTGAATGGGCAGGACCTGATGGGGCAGCCCATCAGCGTGGACTGGTGCTTCGTCAGAGGCCCTCCGAAAGGAAAACGAAGGTGGGGGGGGGTTTGAAGCCCACGAACAAACTTTCAGTCTGCCAGATGTGCACCAAGTCTGTGTGTACCTTCTGGGAATGCGAAGTAGTTAAAGTACAATAGTTAAAAGTACTCTAGAAAGAGTACAGAGAAGAGCAACAAAGATGATTAGGGGACTGGAGGCTAAAGCATATAAGGAAAGGCTGCTGGAATTGGGTATGTCTAGTTTAACGAAGAGAAGGACAAGGGGGGACATGATAGCAGTCTTCCAGTATCTCAGGGGCTGCCACAAAGAAGAGGGAGTCAAGCTATTCTCCAAGGCGCCTGAAGGCAGGACAAGAAGCAACAGATGGAAACTGATCAAGGAGAGAAGCAACCTGGAACTAAGGAGAAACTTCCTGACAGAACAATTAACCAGTGGAACCACCTGCCTCCAGAAGCGGTGAATGCTTCATCGCTGGAGGTTTTCTAAGAAGAGACTGGACAGCCATTTGTCCGAAATGGTATAGGGTCTCCTGCTTGGGCAAGGGGTTGGAGTAGATGACCTACAAGGTCCCTTCCAACTTTATCATTATTATTATTATTATTATTATAAAGGCGTAGGGCAGTCACCGAATGGTCATTTAGGCTCAGCTGGGATGGAAAACACATTCAGTGTTTTCAAACACTGAAAATGGAGGAATTTCCTCAGTGCGAACAATTCGTCAGTGGAACAGCTTGCCTCTCGGAGTTGTTCTGGGTGCTACATCAAGGGAGTTCTCGGGAAATGATTGCAGAATCATTTGTCTGGGATGGTATGAGGACTCCTGTCTTAGAGGGGGTTAGACTAGAAGATCTTCAAGAGCCCTTCCAGTCCCACGATTCTATGATGCATGCATTATTTTTCTTTTATTAAACACGTGGAAATAGGTCAGGCCCTGAATGGATTTGTGTAGCAGAAAAACATTTGCAAATAGCAAGAGACCCTTTCATTTTCTCTTGGTCTGTTTCTGCCTAGGAGCGGCCGTAGAAGAAGCCGAAGTCCTGACCGAAGACGGCGCTGAAACGGCTTCCATTTTGCAACTCCCGCACTGTGAATGCCTCAGACATCACCTTCCTAACTCAACGGGCTGAATTCAAGTGGAGAGATGCAGTCTTGGCAAAGGGGGTTCCCATTTATTTGCCCTAACTGCCACCTGTTTAATTTTATATTAGACCAGGGGTAGGCAACCTTGGCTCTTTTGTGACTCGTGGACTTCAACTCCCAGAATTCCTGAGCCAGCATGGCTCAGCTTGGAAACCTCTCCCTTTCCCCTCAGCATGGCTGGCTCAGGAATTCTGGGAGTTGAAGTCCACCAGTCATAAAAGAGCCAAGGTTGCCTACCCCTGTATTAGACTAATCATTTTTAATTTTTTTCCCCTTAACCTTTTGACTGTTGTTATCAAATGACTTGAGATTTTCATTTTTTCCTGTGTCCTTTGACTTTGCCCGCCTATTCTGTGTTTGTAAAGATAATTCTGGTTTTAAGCCTGTAAAGGATCTCTGAAGCAGCATTCAGAATAAAAGGCTATGGGTTTTTTTAAACTGTGGTAACTCTTTTTTATTACAAAACCCTAAATAGCATAAACATGGTTTACACTTACAACTCCTTGTTCAGGAATCCATTGGATAGTAGATAAGATATAAGATAAGATAACCTTTATTGTCATTTTTTTACTATGGGCACAACGGCACACATCAAAAATGAAAGTTGCCCGCTTTCAAAGTGAAACACATACATGACACACACCTAAACATACTATGTGCAACATATGTATAGACCCACATCCCTACATATACATAGCAAATAAATATTAAATACTGTCCATCTTGAATATATAACGGAAGAAGGAAGCTTGAGAGTTCACAAGGTGTATGGAATGAAACTATGGCTGAATCTGGATGTTCTGCTTCGGATACCACGAAGCCCCCTCCTCCCAGAAGGTAACAAGGAAAACAGGTCGTGAAGAGGATCTGTAGTGTCCCAGATGATCTTACGGACCCTGCTCAAACAACGCTTCTGTGCTATGTCCTGGATGGGAGGAAGGGAACTGCCAGTGATCTTTTCTGCCGTCCTCACCACTCTCTGCACGCCTTACTGTCTGAAGCAGGGATGCTTCCAAACCAGACTGTGATGCTGTATGACAGGATGCTCTCGATCGTCCCCCTGTAGAAAGTGGTCAGGACAGGGGAAGGAAGATGTGCTTTTCTCATGCGACGCAGAAAATGCAGGCGCTGCTGTGCCCGCTTCACCAGTTTCTCACTGTTGAGCGACCAAGCCAGCCTACTCGTTAGCTGCACACCCAGGAATTTGATGCTGGTAACCATCTCCACTGGTGAATCATTAATGCACAGAGAAGTGTGGCTGTGCCTTCCTTTTCTGAAACCGACAATTGATCTCTGGTTTTTCTGGTATTTAAAACTAGGCTGTTTTCCTTACACCAGTTCACCAACCCCTCAACCTCCTTGCGGTAAGCTTCCACCTTGTCATCCTGAACAAGGCCCACTACTGTTGTATCAGCTGCGAACTTTACAATATGGTTGGTGGCAAACAACACAACAGTCGTGGGTCAACAGGGTGAACAGCAGCGGACTTAGGACGCAGCCCTGAGGAGAACCTTTCTAAGTTCTAGAGTAAGAACAGTCACTTGAGATCCTTGAACCCAGGAGCATCCATGCGCAGGCAGGGGGTGAAGTCTTCTGTGGGGATGTGTCTATCTCAGAGGTCCCCAACCTTTTGGGCACCAGGGACCGGTTACATGGAGAGAGGTTTTCCCACGGACCAGAGAGCGTGGTTTTGTGTGCTGCCTGCATCCCACGGATGGGGCTTTGCTTGTTTGTGTGGACCGGTTGCTGGCATTCCGCAGCCACGGACCGGGGGTTGGGGACCCCTGGTCTACATTTTCCCCAACATGGAGAGCCCTTTAAGGCTGAAGACTTTAACTCCCAGCATTCCCATCCCAACATCTGGAATCCCAAAGGAGAGGCAGGCTTGCTCCAGAAACTTACCAAGGCTTGGCTCGGATAACGTTTCAAAGAGTTCAATAATTTTTCGGTCTTGGCCTGGTCTCTACAGCACACCAGGTAGGCAGATCTGCTCCAGTTAGTTTCTGCTGTTCAGGTAACTAAGCACAGGTGATCTGTTTTTCCAGAGTGCATTTGACTCCAGCATACAATTTTGCCTGCTATTGTTTTCTGAACAGCAGTGCGTCAACAACACAATTATAGCGGCTGATCCATGTCCACCCCCCCCTTTTTTTTTTTAACAGCTGCCACCTACTTCCTGCAAGCTTCCCTATCAGTTCTGCAAAAGCTCAGGACTTTTTGCAGAATCACTAAAGTTGAGGAAAAGCAAAAATCATTCCCACTTTTCAATCAGTTCATTATAGAAAAATACAACGTCCTGGAGAACTTCACTGTAGGTCTGTAAATGGAAATGCCCCCATCTTTGAGAATTGTGCTCCATGTATTGTGAAGGGCGCTATGCGCTGTGGGAAGCTGGTTCTGATTGAGGGGTGTCATCTCGGCAACCCACAAAACCTTTTCAAAGCAGCAGAACCTGTTAAAGAAGCCCAGAGAACACGTCCCTCTTCAGAACCCTGATTTTTGAGATGAATTCTGCTCCCTTTAGGAGAAAATCAATCCTCCGAGACGGGTAGCCAAGATGGGCATCTTTGCAATAATTACAATTACATGTAATTATTTAACTTCAGCATACAGGTAGTCCTTGACTTATGACTACAATTGAGCCCAGAATTTATGTTCCTAAGCGAGACACTTGTTAAGTGAGTTTTGCCCCGTTTTACAACTTTTCTCACCACAGTTGTTAAGTGAATCACTGCCGTGGATAAGTTGGTAACCTGGTTGCTAAGTGAATCTGGCTTCCCCCATTGACTTTGCTTGTCGGAAGATCGCAAAAGGGGATCACGTGACCTTGGGACATGGCAACGGTCACAAATTTGAACGAATTGCCAAGTATCTGAATTTTGATCACGCGATCATGGGGATGCGGCATAAGTGAGAAAAATGGTCCTAAGTCACATTTTTCAATGCTGCTGTAACTTCGAATGGTCACTAAATGAACTTGAAGTCAAGGACAACCTGACCTTCCCTGCCTGGGATTGTAACCAGCTTCTGTCAACAGACCCTGGGCTCTGCGCACTGTGGGAAACAGCCCATCCCACATGGCTAGGGTTGGGCCAAACCCGGCTCTTGCGAAGGCGGCCCCCTCTCTTGCAATTTGGGCCACCCCTTCGGCTTTGCACGTAATTTCAAGCAGCCCTCGGCTTACAACACTTCATTTAGTGACCGTTCCAGGTTACAACAGCACTGAAAAACGTAACCGAGGACCATTTTTCACACTTACAACTTCGGCAGCATCCCTACGATCACGTGATTGACATTCGGATGCTTGGCAACTGGTTCATACTTACGACTGTTGCTGAGTCCCGGGGTCCAGTGCCACCTGCTGACAAGCAAAGTCAACGGGGGAAGCCGGATTCACTTAACAACCGTCTTCCTCACTAATCAACGGCGGCCAGAAAGGTGGTAAAATGGGGCCAAACTCCCTCAACGGTCTTGCCTGCCGACAGAAATTGGGGGCCTCCCTTGTGGTCGTAAGCCCAGGACCACCCGTCCTGGGGCTGCCCGCCCACCCACCCCCTTCATCCTGCTGACCCGCCTGGGGCTGAAAGCGTGGCTGAAAGCGGGACGGCAGCAAGGCGAGGGGGCGGGGCGAGGGGCGGGGTCCCGGTTTCCCTCCCTCCCTCCCTCCTTGGCGACGGCTCCTCCCCCTGGTGGCGGGGCGAGCGAACGTGGCAGCCGGCGGAGGCGTCCCCGGCCGAGCCCGCCCCTCCATTTCGCACCGGGCGCCGAGCGGGAGGCCGAGGTGAGGCGGCGCGGGGGTCCTTCCGCTCCCGGAGGGGGAAGAGAAGGGGAGGGGTCTTCGCGGGGGGGGGAGAAATTCTGATCTCATTACGGGCGGGGGTCGCGGCTGCTCCGGTTGGGGGCGGGAGGGGGACTCAGCGCGGCCGCCCACCCCTCACTCCCCCAGGGAAGACTTCGCCCCGTGCCCGCGCATGCGCTCGAGCGCGCGCCGCAGGGGGGGGGAAACGTTGTGGTGGGGGGAGAGGGGGGAAACGCGCACACGCGCGGCAGCGGAGCGAGTCTCCGAGACGTGGCAATGCCGGCCGGCGCGTGCGCAAACGGCCTCCGCCCTTCCCGTGGCGTGTCGGGAGTCGTAGTTCTCTTGGCCTGTGGGCCTGCGGCTTTCTGGCTTGTTTTGTTTTGTTTTTCTCTCTCTTTTCCTCTTTGCTTTTTAGTGTTTTCTTTCTTTAGGGCTGATTCTCTTATTTCTCCCACTTTTTCTTTTTTTCCTCTCTTATTTCCCCCGGGGTTCCCCCCCTCTCCTCATTAGCCCTGATTTACACAAACACTTCATCAGGTAAGTCATCAAATTTGCAGATGACAGGAATATACCAGCTGGCAGGAATACACAACACTCCAGAAGTTACAGGCTTAAGGTACAGGAGGATCTTGACAAACTTGAACACTGGGCGCTATCTAACAAAATGAAATTCAATGGTGAAAAAAGTAAGGTTCTACATTTAGGCAAGAAAAAACAAATGTGCAGGTATAGTATAGGGAGTACCTTGCTCAATAGTAGTAACTATGAGAAGGATCTCGGAGTCCTAGTGGACAATCACCTAAATAGGAGCCAGCCGTGTGCTGCAGCTGCCAAAAAAGCCAACACAGTGCTGGGCTGCATTAACAGAGGGATAGAATCAAGATCACGTGAAGTATTAATACCACTTTACAAGGCCTTGGTAAGGCTACACTTGGAATACTACGTCCAGTTTTGGTCACCACGATGTAAAAAAGATGTTGAGACCCTAGAAAGAGTGCAGAGAAGAGCAACAAAGATGATTAGGGGACTGGAGGCTAAAACATATAAGGAACGGTTGCTGGAATTGGGTATGTCTAGTTTAACGAAGAGAAGGACGAGGGGGGACATGATAGCAGAGTTCCCATATCTCAGGGGCTGCCACAAAGCATGGGGGTCATCCTATTCTCCAAAGCACCTGAAGGCAGGACAAAAGGCAACGGGTGGAAACTAACCAAGGAGAGAAGCAACCTAGAACTAAGGAGAAACTTCCTGACAGTTAGAACAATTAACCAGTGGAACACCCTGCCTCCAGAAGCGGTGAATGCAACACTGGAAGTTTTTAAGAAGAGACTGGACAGCCATTTGTCCGAAATGGTATAGGGTTTCCTACCTGAGCAGGGGGTTGGACTAGATGACCTTCAAGATCCCTTCCAACTTTATTATTCTGTTATTTTATCTATCTCAGAAGAATGTAAGGCTCTGGGCAGAGTTTGCCTGCAATACTGCACTTAACTACTGCTCCTTAGGTACAAATGACATACAACCATTCATTTAGTGACCAAAGTTACAACGGTACTGAAAAAAGGGACGTATGACCAGTTTTCACACTGTTGCAGCATCCCCAGAATTACGTGATTAAAATTCGGGCCCTGGGCAACTGAACATGTACTTATAACGACTGCAACATCCCACAGTCACATGATCACCATTTCTAAATTTCTCAGCCGGCTTCCAGTAAGCAAAGTCAGTGGGGAAGCCAGATTCAAGCAAGAGCCATGTGATTCAGTTAACAACCGGAATGATTCACTTAGCAACTGTGGCCAGAAAGGTTGTAAAGTCGGGTGCAACTCACGTAACATCTGTCTTGCTTAGCCATGGAAATTTTGGGGTCAATTGTGGTCGTAAGTCGAGGGCTGTCTGTAATTGCATTCACAGGTCCTGCTCAGCTCTGCTGATCTTGACCTTAGTTTTGGGGATGGCTTTCCATGGGCGCCCAACCCCAACTTGTTTTATTTTAATTTGCGTTGTCTTCTGCAAACCAAGAACATTATTCCTCAGTTGATCATGTTCTGTAAATCCAGCCTCGCTCCTGTCATTCCTTTTCCTTTTTGCATTGCTATCTCTCTCTTTCCCTTTTCCTCTCCTCCAGGACAAATTCTGAAACACGATGNGGGGGGGGAATTCTGATCTCATTACGGGCGGGGGTCGCGGCTGCTCCGGTTGGGGACGGGAGGGGGACTCAGCGCGGCCGCCCACCCCTCACTCCCCCAGGGAAGACGTCGCCCCGTGCCCGCGCATGCGCACGAGCGCGCGCCGCGGGGGGGGAAACGATGTGGTGGGGGGAGAGGGGGAAACGCGCACACGCGCGGCAGCCGCGCAGCGGAGCGAGTCTCCGAGACGTGGCAATGCCGGCCGGCGCGTGCGCAAACGGCCTCCGCCCTTCCCGTGGCATGTCGGGAGTCGTAGTTCTCTTGGCCTGTGGGCCTGCGGCTTTCTGGCTTGTTTTGTTTTGTTTTTCTCTCTCTTTTCCTCTTTGCTTTTTAGTGTTTTCTTTCTTTCTTTAGGGCTGATTCTCTTATTTCTCCCACTTTTTCTTTTTTTCCTCTCTTATTTCCCCCGGGGTTCCCCCCCTCTCCTCATTAGCCCTGATTTACACAAACACTTCATCAGGTTCCAATCCTACTATAGCACTTAGACTTGTACCAATGGAGGAGAACATTTGTAGCTCAGAAAGCATCATGGACCCCTCAGTTAGACTTGTACACTGCTCCATAATTCATTTCAGCCCTCTCTGAGTGGTTTAGAATGTCACCATATTGCCCCCAACAATCTGGGTCCTTGTTGTGGGTTAGACCAGAGATCCCCCAACAGTGGCAACTTTTGGGGAATTCTGGGAGTTGAAGTCCACAGCTCTTAAAGTTGCCACAGTTGGGGACCCCTGGGTTAGACTGCATCTACATGAAGGGGGAGTATGCCAAGGCTCTGTAACCCAAGGCTCTGTTTTAGGCCCAGTGCTCTTTGACATCTTCATCAATGACTTGGATGAGGGGATAAAGGGGGAAGTCATCAAATTTGCAGATGACAGGAATATACCAGCTGGCAGGAATACACAACACTCCAGAAGTTACAGGCTTAAGGTACAGGAGGATCTTGACAAACTTGAACACTGGGCGCTATCTAACAAAATGAAATTCAATGGTGAAAAAAGTAAGGTTCTACATTTAGGCAAGAAAAAACAAATGTGCAGGTATAGTATAGGGAGTACCTTGCTCAATAGTAGTAACTATGAGAAGGATCTCGGAGTCCTAGTGGACAATCACTTAAATATGAGCCAGCCGTGTGCTGCAGCTGCCAAAAAAGCCAACACAGTGCTGGGCTGCATTAACAGAGGGATAGAATCAAGATCACGTGAAGTATTAATACCACTTTACAAGGCCTTGGTAAGGCTACACTTGGAATACTACGTCCAGTTTTGGTCACCACGATGTAAAAAAGATGTTGAGACCGTAGAAAGAGTGCAGAGAAGAGCAACAAAGATGATTAGGGGACTGGAGGCTAAAACATATAAGGAACGGTTGCTGGAATTGGGTATGTCTAGTTTAACGAAGAGAAGGACGAGGGGGGACATGATAGCAGAGTTCCCATATCTCAGGGGCTGCCACAAAGCAAGGGGGTCATCCTATTCTCCAAAGCACCTGAAGGCAGGACAAAAAGCAACGGGTGGAAACTAACCAAGGAGAGAAGCAACCTAGAACTAAGGAGAAACTTCCTGACAGTTAGAACAATTAACCAGTGGAACACCCTGCCTCCAGAAGCGGTGAATGCAACACTGGAAGTTTTTAAGAAGAGACTGGACAGCCATTTGTCCGAAATGGTATAGGGTTTCCTACCTGAGCAGGGGGTTGGACTAGATGACCTCCAAGATCCCTTCCAACTTTATTATTCTGTTATTTTATCTATCTCAGAAGAATGTAAGGCTCTGGGCAGAGTTTGCCTGCAATACTGCACTTACTACTGCTCCTTAGGTACAAGTGACATACAACCATTCATTTAGTGACCAAAGTTACAACGGTACTGAAAAAAGGGACGTATGACCAGTTTTCACACTGTTGCAGCATCCCCAGAATTACGTGATTAAAATTCGGGCCCTGGGCAACTGAACATGTACTTATAACGACTGCAACATCCCACAGTCACATGATCACCATTTGTAAATTTCTCAGCCGGCTTCCAGTAAGCAAAGTCAGTGGGGAAGCCAGATTCAATCAAGAGCCATGTGATTCAGTTAACAACCGGAATGATTCACTTAGCAACTGTGGCCAGAAAGGTTGTAAAGTCGGGTGCAACTCACGTAACATCTGTCTTGCTTAGCCATGGAAATTTTGGGGTCAGTTGTGGTCGTAAGTCGAGGGCTGTCTGTAATTGCATTCACAGGTCCTGCTCAGCTCTGCTGATCTTGACCTTAGTTTCGGGGATGGCTTTCCATGGGCGCCCAACCCCAACTTGTTTTATTTTAATTTGCGTTGTCTTCTGCAAACCAAGAACATTATTCCTCAGTTGATCATGTTCTGTAAATCCAGCCTCGCTCCTGTCATTCCTTTTCCTTTTTGCATTGCTATCTCTCTCTTTCCCTTTTCCTCTCCTCCAGGACAAATTCTGAAACACGATGGAAAGTGTCATTCTGTGAACAGGGAATCAGCAAGAGGGCAGGTGAGTGATGCTTCTGGTTAAACACAGGTTGTCCTTGATTTACGGCTAGTCACTTAGGGATTGGTTGAGATTATAACCTACCTGAAAAAGGAGACTTACGATCAGATCTGGAATTCAGAAATGGTATAGGGTCTCCTGCTTGAGCAGGGGGTTGGACTAGATAACTACCGAGGTCCCTTCTAACTCTGTTATTCTGTTAATTCCAACTATCATCCCCTTCTCCCGCAGCCACTTTGGGCAGTCATTTTCAGCCATTTACAGGATCATGTGACCATATTTCATGACAGTTTTACAAAAAAAAACCTGGCACTTCCAATTTTTGGCAAAACCACACCATGGCTCCTATTCTATTCTATTCTGTATTTCTATTCTATTCCTATTCTATTCTATTCTATTCTATTCCTTTTCTCTATTCTATTCTATTCTATTCATGATCATGGCATCCATTTAAAGAACCGCTGCAAAAAAAAAGGCCCCTGTAAAATTGGGTCAGTTGTGTGACCAAACGGTTTTACTTCTGTTCTGACTTATGACCGTAATGGGCAGGCTCCATTATGGTCATAACTCAAGGACTACCTGTAGAGTCTCCAGGATTAGAAGCAGACAGTCTTGTAAAGAATAGTATCAAAGAAAGGAGTACAGGTGGTCCTCAATTTATGACCACGATTGAGCCCAAAATTTCTGTTGCTAAGCGAGACTGCAACAGTCGTGAGTGTGAAAAATTGTCCTTTTTCAGTGAGGTTGTAACTTCGAACTGTCATTATGTGAACTCTTGTAAGTTGAAGACTATCTACATTGATTCCATATCTTGTTTATTGATTTATTTGGTTGGCCCTTGTTGCATTCTGGGTTCCTCTTTTCCTGAATATGTTTTTTCCTTTTGCCCCAGGATTGTATTGCTGAAAAAAAAAAATGATGGAAGAGAGCGGGATAGAGACAACGCCCCCCACGACTCCCCCGCCCACCACGGCCTGGGCTGCTGCTCCTCCTGTACCCCCAGCCTCACTAGGTATCACCTTTCCAACCATTTCCTAGCTTCTTCCTTCTCGCACCCAGAACCTTCCCGATTTCCCCGAAGTGGCTCAAAGCAAAAGTTGGAAAAGACGTGTGTGGGGCGGGAAGGGCTTGTTAAACAATTGTGGGTGACACCACCCAGCTAGACAAAGTTTTTTCTTTTAAGCAAGGAAGTTAATTTCACCATCTTGGCAGCTCCCATGAACTTCACCATCCATTCTTTCGTTGTGGGAATCCTGTCAGTCTTTTCCATCTCCCTACACCAGGGGTAGGCAACCTTGGCTCTTTTATGACTTGTGGACTTCAACTCCCAGAATTCCTGAGCCAGCATGGGGGAACTATGGCCTCTTCATGACTTGTGGACTTCAACTCCCAGAATTCCTGAGCCAGCATGGCTAAGCATGGCAACCTCTCCCTTTCCCCTCAGCACGGCTGGCTCGGGAATTCTGGGAGTTGAAGTCCACGAGTCATAAAAGAGCCAAGGTTGCCTACCTCTGCCCTACACACAAAAGTCTTGCTGGGGGAATTTGCTACACAGGTAGTCCTCGGGTTACGATCCCGATCAATTGAGCCCCAAATTTATGTTGCTAAGTGAAACATTTGTGAAGTGAATTGTGCCCCATTAACGACCCGCAGTTGTTAAGTTAGTCACACGGTTGTTAAGTGAATCTGGCTTCCCCACTGACTTTGCTGGAGGTCAGGAGGTCGCCAAAGGGGATGACATGATCCTGGGACACTGCTACCGTCGTAAATACGAGTCAGTTTCGATCACGTGACCATGGGGGAATGCTGCAACGGTCGTAAGTGTGAAAAATGGTCCTAAGTCTCTTTTTTTAGTGCTGTTGTAACTTTGAACGATCACTAAATGAACTGTTGTAAGTTGTGGATTACCTGTGTATGTGTGTTTGTGTGTGTGTTCTGGAAGAAGGGAAGGGCAGGCCACATCTGTTTAAAAACTGCACCAGCGTTGAACGCAACTTAGAGGAAAGGCGAGTTTCGCGTTTGCATGGCGGAGACATAATGAGATGTTATGGGGTGCAGTTTGCCTGCGGCCCTGCTCCCCCATTCGTGCAGGCACTGCTTTTTCTCCCATGCTTCAAAGGAGTTTGTTTATTCATACAGGCAGTCCTCGACTTACAACGGTTCATTTAGTGACGCTTCAAAGTTACAACAGCATTGAAAAAAGTGACTTATGACCGTTTTTTCACACTTAAGCATCATTGCAGCATCCTCAGGGTCACGTGATCAAAATTTGGACGCTTGGCAACTGACTCATGACGGTTGCAGCATCCCTGGGGTCACGTGACCCCCTTTTGCAACCTTCTGACAAGCAAAGTCAACGGGGAAGCCAGGTTCACTTAACAACTGGGTTCCTAACTTATCAACTGCCGTGATTCACTTAACGACCGTGGTAAGCAAATAAAATAGGACAACGCTCAGCAAAGGTTTCACTTAGCAACATAAATTTTGGGGTCCGTTGCTGTAACTCGAGGACTAGCGCTATTTCATATTTCCAAATCCCCCTCAAAGAGGATCTCCTGGAGCCAATTTTAACATGCTTTCTTCGTGTTTTTTTTTCCCCTCCCCTGACGGCAGCTGCTCTCGCTGTTCCAAAGGAGCCCCCCTCTTCCTCTTTCCCTCCCCCCGTCTTCTCCCCCACCGCCCCCCCAATGGTCTCCTCCCTCCCTTCTGCACCCCCCACTTCCCTTTTGCCTTCTGCAGCCATCTGCACCAGCCCCCCTCCTGGCATGGCCGGCCCGCCATCAGTCGCTACCCCAATGACCGCTGCTTTTGGTAACCCCGTGACTCAGTTTCCAGCAGCTCCGCCTCCGCCAAGCTCTGCTCCCGGGCCGCCAGGATTCCCCACGCCTCCCACCGGGCCTCCGGTCTCCGGGTTTTCCATGACTTCCAACTATGACATCACTAAAGGCCACGCGGGACGAGCACCCCAGACCCCTCTGATGCCCTCCTACTCGGCCCTGCCTGTCACAGGTACGCGGAGCGCGTTTCTTGCTTCTTAAGATGGTGGGAACCCCAAGCCAGTCCTGTCCCAGGACAGCTGGTGATTTCTCCCCGGCCTGGTCCGGGTCTATGACACTTCGCCCTAGCCGACTCGCTACGGCACAACTCACTGCAGGACAAGAATCACACTAGTATCAAAGAAATGGTGGAATAGAATCATTAAAGGAAGGATGCCAAGGAGGGACAGAACGAAATGTGAATGACAAAAATTAAAATAATTAAATTGTTAAATTGTCCCATGGTGAGTTGTCCCGCTGTCAGGATGCCGCCATTCTGTTGGGAGGGGGGAATCTTTGAGCTATCTGTAATGTATTTCTTTCACTTTGGATTGGCTGGAAATGGACTGGGCGTTTGGAAGGGGTTTTGAAGAGGGATTTAATGTAACGTTTTCGCGCAGGAATATTCAGATCTTGCTTTGCCTCTCTGCTTTCACTCTCTTCCAATAAAAGTTCCTTTTGAAACAATGCCAGTTTCAAGAGTTCTGCTTTCTTGGGAGAACTGGCCGAGGCAGGACTTTACACCCACAGCGAATTGGCCGTGGCAAGTGGTCAATTCCAGCCTGGTCCACCTGTTCCACGATGTCCACAGGATAGCACCAAAAGGAGCCGTTGCATTCTTAGGCTGCGCTTCTGCCCTGTTGTGTCTGCGTCACAGCATTGCAGGCATGCAGAAAAGATGGCGGCACGTGTCCTCCAAGGCTGGTCCTGCTTTTGTCATTTTGAGAAAAAGCATCAGCTTCTGCGGCTCAAAGCCCCTGGCTGTGATGCTTGAGCATTCCTGAGTCTTGTCTGTTTGGATTTACCACAAGGTGGGACCGCACCAGTTCATGCGTGTTGTTTTTTTGATTTTGACAATCAATTTTGACATTTATAAGCAACGACGCCTGGCTGAAACCAGGGGATGTCATGGCTGCAGCCGTACATGCATGTATTCTGATTTTCAGGTGTCTTGACAAGCCCTCTGTCCCAGCCAGTCCCTATGCCTGCGCCCACCTTAGCGAGCGGCTCTTCCATCACTTTTCCGGAGGATCATGGAGACCCCCAAAGCATTGGGGTGCACAACGAAGCATCTGCGGGAGGACTGTGGGGCTTCATAAAAGTAAGGCGTACTTTTCCAGCTGCCACGTAATGTAGTGGTCCCCAGCCTTTGCAGCTTGGTGGCCCAGCTGGGGAGAGGGGAATCAGGTCGTGCAAGAGGCAGGCTGGCATGAGCAGCTTGATGTGCGCGAGCGGCGGGTGGCTCAGGAATTCTGGGAGTTGAAGTCCACGAGTCATAAAAGAGCCAAGGTTGCCTATCCCTGCACTAGTCTAATCACTCTGTTCTTCTGCTCCTGGTTTAGGGCATGCTGAATATCCCATTTCTTCCCCGAAGTAACCATCCACAAAGCTAGCAAAGCAGAGATCAAGCCATGTTTGGGGCCTCAGGTTAGCCTGGCAGGCGAGCCAAATTTAGTGACTTCCACCTTTGTTCCCCCAGGGCGTGGCTGGCAATCCTGTGGTCAAGTCAGTGCTGGATAAAACCAAACACTCGGTGGAGACCATGATTACGACGCTGGATCCTGGCATGGCCCCATATATCAGTAAGGGAAGCTGCAACATCCTCTGTCTTCCTGAACCAGGACTTTGCCTGCTCTTAACTGTCAGGCTCACCCCAGTCACGTCCCTTGAGAAAGAGAGACCCTCGACTCCATATAGGTCAGTGGTGGCAAACCTATGGCATACATGCCAGAGGTGGCACTCAGAGCCCTCTTTGTGGGCACGCGTGCTAGGCCCCGGAGATGGCAACCGTTCCTCTTCAACCAGCCGCCCGAGGTCCCATGTGGCCGGATGTATCCTGGCACGGCTGATTTCCCTCCGCCCCTGTCCCGTCCCTCCGGGCCTCGCATGCTCTCCTTTTCCCAGGCACAACCCACTGCATCGCCTCCTCAGCTGTCGGCCAGCTGTCCAGCTCAGAGGCAGCTTCTCTGAACTGCTGGCTGCAGGCTGCGAGCCCCAGAGTGCGCCGGTTGAGGGGCCAGCAGGCTGTGGCTGCTGACGGACACCGTCAGCCCCCATGCGTTCGCTGGCCTCTGTGTGCGGGGGCCGATGGTGTCAGGCAGCGGCTGCCCCGGCCCCTGCCTCTCCTTGCCCCGTGGCAATGGCACCCCAGCCCTGCCTCGCCTTGCCTCGCCTCACCCCGCAGGATGAGCCTCCTGCCCACCGCCCCACCTGTCAGAGACCCCCTGAATCTCCCCCAACCCTGCCCAGCCCCCACAGGCGTCCCTCCCCACGAGCAACATTGAGGTGACCATGCCCACTTTGGCCACACCAACCCAGTCTGCCATGACCACTACAGCCACGCCCACCCAGTAGGCCATGTCCTATCCGGCACCCGGCGATAAATAAGTGGGTTTTGGGTTGCAGTTTGGGTACTCGGTCTCTAAAAGGTTCGCCACCACTGATATAGGTGAATAGATAGGTTCTTTCACTAAAGGTTGCTGGTTACAGTAAAGTCAGGCTAGAACTAAGATTCCCACGCAACGGTTACAATTTTTCTCTGTCATCCCAGCTCTCCCCCCATGACCAGTTTGTCTTCACCCAATGAGGAGCCACATAGGTGTTTTAGGAAATGCTGAGGTGTTTGGGGCAGTCCACATCCCATTCTCAGGGTGGGTGGCCTTGAAGACCGGCACAAACTGGTTCCAGCTGTCATCCCCCTTCCCTATTTCTCATCACATCCTCATACATGATGGTTGCCCATTTGTCCTCCTCGCTCCCTCTCCCCTAGCCTTTGATGGCAGGACGCCGGCAAGGTGTCAAGCCGAAGATGGCAGAGCTAATATTAACCTTGGTTAGCTCAGCGGTTGGCTGCTGAGGAATTCTGGGAGTTGAAGTCTGCAAGTCTTAAAGTAGCCAAGAGCAACTATGGCACCTTCTGGCTGAGGAATTCTGGGAGTTGAATTCCACAAGTCTTAAAAGTGGCCAAGGATGGAGATGCCTGCTCTAAAGCAGGGACAGGCAACTATGGCACCTGGGGAATTCTGGGAGTTGAAGTCCGCCAGTCTTAAAGTAGCCAAGGTTGAAAACCCCTGGTCTAAGGGACTCTCCAGAGTTTTCTCCAGCACCATCAGTGCTTGGCACTCAGCCTTCCTTCTGGTCCAACACTCACAGCCATCCATCGCTCCTGGGAAAACCATAGCTTTGCCTCTACGGACCTTTGTTGGCCAGGTTTTCAAGTGTCTTGTGTGTTAAAGGTCATCTTCTTCTTAAGTTACGGTGTGGCCATCTTGTTTTGGCCACAAAGGCAATTTTGGGCGTTTCTGCTTCCTAGAATCAGGAGGAGAGCTGGACATCGTGGTCACCTCGCTGAAGGAGATCAAGGTCGCAGCCGTGAGACAAGCTTTCCAGGAGGTTTTTGGCATGGCTACTGTAACAGGGGAGGACGGCCACTCCAACATAGCCCCCCAGCCTGTTGGCTACGCAGCTGGACTGAAAGTGAGTGATTTGGGAAGGTGTTGAATTTTGCAGCACGTTGGCCCTTAAAGGGTCAGGTACACACACAACATGCTGAATTTTCACCCCGGTTTAAGAAAAGACAACGGTTTACCAGACATCCAGAGGACCAACAAGTAAACCAGATAAAGGCTTAATGAGATGGACTGGTTCACATGTTAAGCCAAGACAATCAGGGCTACTGTCAACCTCCAGCTTGAGTGTCCAAGTATGTAATGGAGTCTGAAATTAAACCGATTAAAATACTGGGCTCTCCAAAGTGGGGACAATTCCTGAAGGGTAGCAAAATCCCATTTGAAGTGTGGACAGATCATAAAAAATTAAGAGGCTTTGAAGACTCCGCGGAAACTGTGTCCTGACCTAAACAAGTCAGTGGGCTCAATATTTTAATAGGTTTAATTTCAGTCTCTGTTACATCTCCTCGCCTTACTTGGAAGTTGGCAGGCTGACAATGGATGTGGGGCAGAGCATTCCGCAGCGTGGTGTCCCTCCTTACCACATCGGAAACACGCTTCCAACACAGCTGCTGAATCCCATTTTAAGCCTAGCTGAGCATGTTGTGCAAACTCAACCAGAGAATCATTAGAGTTCTTTTGGGGGGGGGGGGGGAAATCCCAAATAACCAATAAGGTTGATCTGCACATTGTATTAAGCCACGAGGTTTTACTGTGGCTTACCAAATCAGTCACAAATAGCTAAGCTTATGGCCCTTAGCCATAAATCTTGGTTTATCAAGCACAGCCACTTGGTTTATATAATGCAAATATAATTATCACTAATAAATAATAGAAAGGTCTTATACTATATAACATTATATAATTGTAATAACAGTGCTTGGATCCGCACTAAGACAGCGCTGTGTGAATTAGGTATTCAGCAGAGTGATGACACGGGATGGAGGAACTATATGTCTGGTTGTTTTGGCATGCAATGCCCTCTAGCGCCATCCCAAGGGGAGAAGTTGAAACAGTTTATGTCCAGGATTGAGGGGTCTGTAGATATTTTCTCAGCCCCCTTTCTGACCCTTTCCTCAATGGAAAGCAGGCTGGCTGTGATTGTTCTTTCTGCAGTCCTAACTATCCGTTGAAGGCTGCACCTGTCCTGTTTGGTTGCGGTGCCAAACCAGACCGTGATTGAGGTACAAATGAAAGACTCAGTAGTTCCTCTGTGGAGCTGGATCAGCAGCCCCTGGGACAAAAGATAGAATAGAGATAGTTCAGATACACAATTGAAACAGCTCCATTCTGGCTGATCCTTGGGTGATTTCAAGTCATAAATCAGAATCAGAATAGAGCTGGAAGGGACCTTGGATCTAGTCCAACCCCCTGATCAAGCAGGAGACCCTATACCATTCCAGACAAGTGATTGTCCAGCTTCTTCTTAAAAATCTCCAGTGATGGGGCACCCACAACTTCTGGAGGCAAGCTGTTCCACTGGTTAATTGTTCTCACTGTTAGGACATTTCTCCTTAAATTTAGGTTGCTTTTCTCCTTGATTAGTTTCCATCCATCGTTTCTTATCCTGCCTTCAGGTTCTTTGGAGAATAGGCTGACCCCCCTCTTCTTTTTGGTAGCCCCTCAAATACTGGAACAGTATGGCCAGTCTAGAGAAAAGAAGGACCAGGTGGGACTGGCCATACCCAAGTCCTGCAGCCGTTCTTCGTATGTTTTAGTCTCCAGGCCTTTATTCATCTCAGTTGCCCACCTGTCTTCTCTAAAGCTTAACATTTTACAAAATACTCTGAACAGAAACAAATCCAATGGTCAGCAGGGCGATTTTGCTCCAGCATATGCCGGGCTGTGATTCGATTTGGTGTCTTCCCATTATGGGCGTTGTTTTTGGTTTAGGGCAGGGCTTTTCAACCAGTGGTACAGGTACCACCTGTGGTACATTGGCACCTGGCAGGTGGTACGCGAGCATCCTAGAAAAGTAGTAGGGGAGGGGAATGAGCCGAACCGGTGGCAGAACCACACAAGCCTGAGCCAGAGACAGCTGGAGCTGCAGGGCTCTCAGGGCTCAATGGAAGTGCCAGGATCAGCGCCAGGATCCAGCTGGAGCTTGGCGCTGATCCTGACACTTCTGCTGAGCCCAGAAGAAGCACCAATCAGCTGGAATGTTGCAGCATCTCCAGGGTCTTGTGATTTACATTCAGATGCTTGGCAACTGATTCATATTTATGACGGCCACAGTGTCCCAGGGTCATGTGAAGTGACCAAAACCTGCTGCAACCACACAGCAGACGGAGGGGGGAATAAAAACCAAACACCCCCCACTCCACCCCCGCTGCCAATCCTCAACAGAAATGCTCACAACAATGAAAACCTCGGACAGGAGGAAGAGCGCCACTGGGCGGGCAGGCAGGTGTCTTGCTCGGCTGTGGCTTGGGGGGCACTTTTTTCAGTGCCATTGTAACTTCGAACAGTCACTAAGGGAACTGTTGTAAGTCGAGGACTACCTTTACTTTATCACTTTTTTCCTTTTTTTTTTTTTTGGTCATCAGGTTTTTGACACCTTGCTAGGCGACTGGTGGTCCTCGGATGTTGCCATATCCTAAAAGTGGTACAATGGGTGAAAAGGTTGAAAAGCCCTTGTTTAGGGCATGTAGTTGGTTTGAAGTGGCAAGCTCTGTGTTGATTCATGTTTTTGGCACTTTCCTTGACTTTTAGGGGGCCCAAGAGAGGCTGGACGGTTTACGCAGGACCGGAGTCATCCACCAGAAGCAACCAGGCCTGTCCGTGGAGAGTTTTATGGCAGAATTGCTCCCTGACAAGTGAGATACAGTCCTTCAACGCAGCTGGGAACTTGGAGCAAAAATCTCCTTCCCCAGTTTCCCCTTGCTTGTTCATTTTTATATAATTTTTTTTAATTAAACGTTTTACAATCGGGATCAAAACACAAATGAATAGAAAGAAACGGCGGAAAGGGGAGGAAAGAAAAAGAAAGGGGGAAAAAAAAGAGCAAAGCACCGAAAGAAGACAGAGAAGCTTCCAATTTCTTTGAAGCAAATATATGTATAATTACAAAATTCCTTCTAACTCTGATGGCTATTATCTAGCCTTTTTCCCCCCCTAATCAACCACAAATCGTGTGCATTTTTTCCCATTCTACACACACACACACAAAATCTATAAGGGGTTTCCAGTCAGCCATAAAATGTAGGCTTTGTTCCTTTATAGTGGTCTTGTGAGGAGGCTGAGCTGAGAAAGAGTTTTGCCCCATTTTACGACTTTTCTTGCCACGGTTCTTAAGTGAATCACTGCAGTTGTTAGTAAAATGGTTGTTAAGTGAATCCGTCTCCCCTCACTGACTTTGCTTGTCGGAAGGTCACAAAAAGGGATCACGTGACCCCGGGGACACTGCAACCATTATAAATATAGGCCGGTTGCCAAGCGGCCGAATTTGGATCATGGGACCAAATTAACGGTCGTTAAGTGTGGAAAAGGAGTCCTAAGCCACTTTTTTCAGTGCTGTAACTTCAAACAGTCACTAAATGAATGGTTGTAAGTCAAGGACTTATCTGTATTGGGAGGCAGAGTTTCAAACTGGGGGACGTTGGCAAGGGCCAGCCTATTTAGCCTCTTTGTGGACATCAGCATGATGGAATAAAATCTAAAAACTTTCAAAAAATCTTTACAGATGGTTTGATATTGGCTGCCTGATCCTGGAGGACCCAGTTCACGGAATCCACCTGGAAACCTTTACTCAGGCCACACCCATACCTCTGGAATACATACAACAGGTGAGTCCTTATGTCCCCCGAAAGGGAGATCACCCCCCAGGCAGATAGGACAGTTTCAAAACGTTTTGTCTTTTTGGCAAATTCAGCTTTACCGCCCAGTTCCAACAACGAATCCTGCTTTTTGTTGAGGCAGGAATTTTAGGAATTTAGGCCTGTTGCCTATAGAGGCTTCCTTCAGTCTTTTTCAGAATTTTTTTTAAAAAATGCATCCATTGGGATAAAATCCAGGAAAAAAAATGGGCTCCTATTATATGTGATTTTGCTCTCTCTATATATTATTTTTTTAGTGAATAAAATGTTAAAGCAGGCTGTAAAGTGGATTCCAGAGGCAGGTCTGCCCACATCGCCGATCCTGGTTTAGCCTCTGGTGTACATTTGGCACCTACGATGTAATATTATGTCAGACTCAGCCAGTTGTGGCTTGTTCAACAAAGAACAGCCACGTGTTCATGCCCTCCCCCCTCAGACAGCCTTGCATCAGAATAACAGGGTTGGAAGGGACCTCCAGAGGTCTTCTAGTCCAACCCTCTGCTGAAGGAGGAAACCTTATACCATTTCAGACAAATGGTTGTCCAGTCTTTTCTTTAAAACCTCCAGGGATGGAGCACCCACAACTTCTGGAGGCAAATCATTCCACTGGTTAATTGTTCTCACTGTCAGAAAATTTCTCCTTAATTCCAAGTTGCTTGATTAGTTTTCATCCAATGTTTCTTGTCCTGCCTTCGGGTGCTTTGGAAAATAAGTGAACCCCCTCTTCTTTGGGGCAGCCCCTCAAATACTGGAATACAGCTATCCTGTCCCCCCTAGTCCTTCTTTTCTCTAGACTGGCCATTCCCAAATCCTGCAATTGTTCATATGTTTTATTCTCCAGGCTTTTAATCATCTGTTGCTCTTCTCTGCACTTGCTCCAAAGTCTGGCTGGTCCCCTCAGATATTAGAAAGTCATTTCCACTTCCTTCTTTTTCCTTACATAGAAAAAAAACTTTTATTATTTTTGTCATTAGTTGCCACTTGTAGCTCATTCTAGGCCTTTACTTTCCTGACTCCATGCAGATTTGAGCTACTGGTTGGTATTCTGTTTTAGTGATAGCATGTCAACTTCATCTTTTGGTGAAATGCAGATAGTCCTCGACTTAAACCGTTCATTTAGTGACTGTTCAAAGTTAACAGAGGCACTGAACCAAGGGACTTACGACCATTTTTCGCACGGCCGTCACAGCATCCCCATGATCATGTGATCAAACTTCAGATGCTTGCAGTATTTGCCCAATTTTGGAAAAATGAAGATTTACCATCTGATCAGACTATAATTACTAAAAATTTAGAATGTGCAGAAATGGATAGATTAACTTTAGAGATCAAAGAGAAAGACGACTCTATCTACTTTAAAACATGGGAAAAAATTTATCAATGGTTAGCAACACGATAGAATGAGAAAAGATTTTGAAATTAATTTGGTTGAATGTGATTCTAAGCATTAGTGATTATAACTTATTAATATTTTATTAATTATGGTTATTTAGTAAGATGAATATTATTTATATCTTTTATTCTTATGGTTATTGTTAACCCAGTTTATTATAATTGTTTAGTACTATATAAGTGATGTTTATTTGATTTTGATAACTTGCTTGTTAAGCGTGGATTTTTTGTTGCACCCATCCCCAATTCCCTTGCATTTACCCTTTCCTATACCCCTATTGATCCCATCCCTTTCCGATCCTTATAAAACCCAATAAAATATTTTTTAAAAAAAATTCAGATGCTTGGCAACTGGTTCATACTTATGACCAGTATCCTGGTGATCCCCTTTTGCAACCTTCTGACAAAGTCAATGGGGAAGCCAGATTCGCTTAACGGCCAGGTTACTAACTTATCAACTGCAGTGATTCACTTAACAGCTGTGGCGAGAAAGGTCATAAAGCAGGGCAAAATTCACGTAACAAATGTCTCGCTTAACAAACAGAATGTTTGGGCTCAATTGTGGTCGTAAGTTGAAGATAACCTGCACTCATAATCTAAAACAGACATGACAAACCCGCGACGTCGTGCGACGTATCGGGACTGTTTTGCCATTGCCGGCAACGGGGTGAGCGTGGCTTCCGCGTGACGCGTCCGGCCCACGGACCGGCAGCTTGACACCCCTGATCTAAGATCATTCACCTCTAATCGACAGGTTCTCTGTTCGTTCTCGGCTCGTGCAAATAAAGTTGCAGAGTAAACCCACAAGAGAAACTGAGGCTGAGGCCCACAGGGCGTTTCTCTACTCACCCGTCTTCCTTCGTTTTGTAGGCGCAGAGTTTGACCCCCGCGGACTACAACCTTCGGTGGTCGGGTTTATTGGTGACGGTGGGCGAAGTGATTGCCAGGAACTTGCCGCACGTCAACCGCACCGACTGGCACACGGCATTCACTGGCATGTCTCGTCAACAGATGATCTACAGCGCAGCCAAAGCGATTGCAGGGATGTATAAGCAGCGTTTACCCCAAAGGACCATTTGAAAAGAAAATCAAAAATCCCCCAAGCCCAAGGGGAACCCAAAGAACAGGGTTTGAGGGGGGGGACACACTGTTTACTCATCATTCCTCACCCTGGTGCTACCCCAGCGAGTTGGGACTGGAACTCCTGAGTTTGTAGACCAGCAGTCTGGGTAAGGCACCAGGTTGGAGAAGGTTGCATTAATTAAAATACATTCAAAGAGGTGCACATTTCAAGTTAAAAAACAGTAAAGCTGCTAAGCTAAACATTTGGGTCACCAAATATATTTTAGCCTGTAATTAGGGCTGGAGGAGTTCCATTTGGAATACTTTGAGCTCCAAAGTCAGAAAAACCAATTTCTTAAAAGTGTTTTTATGTTCGTTAAGAATTGGGCGATCAAGATGAATATTTGGCCTTGTGAAATGACCCTTTTTAAGTTTTGTATGCATCTTACTTCCTCCTAAGACAAGGGGTAGGCCACCTTGGCTCTTTTATGACTCGTGGACTTCAACTCCCAGAATTCCTGAGCCAGCATGGGGAAAACTATGGCCCCTTCATGACTTGTGGACTTCAACTCCCAGAATTCCTGAGCCAGCATGGCTCATCTTGGAAACCTCCATTTTTCCTCAGCATGGCTGGCTCAGGAATTCTGGGAGTTGAAGTCCATGAGTCATAATAAAAGAGCCAAGGTGGCCTACCCCTGTCCTAGGGCGTTAATTCAGAGGCAAAGGGAACTAAAATGGGATTTTAAAACAGAAAAAAAACCTCCAGAAATTAATGTCTATATCTTTGCAAAAGTTAAAACCCAGATCCAATGACAACTGATTCTGGGGCTCTTTTGCAGACATCTTCCCAAATAGGGCATTATGGAACAGTTGCAATGCAGGGTGTCAAAGGGCGGGGTTCTTTTTCTATTATTATTCTTTTTTTAAAGGGTGAGTTTTGTGTGAGGCCCCAGTTTAAACCGTTCATTTCATTTGAAGGCTTTCTACCTTCAAAACGGATCAGTTTAGACCAGGGGTAGGCAACCTTGGCTCTTTTATGACTGGTGGACTTCAACTCCCATAATTCCTGAGTCACCCTGGCTCAGCTTGGAAACCTCTCCATTTCCCTTCAGCATGGCTGGCTCAGGAATTCTGGGAGTTGAAGTCCACGAGTCATAAAAGAGCCAAGGTGGCCTACCCCTGGTTTAGAACCTACAGTTCAAATCATGGAATTTTAACGCTGGCTCAAAAACAGTTGAACTGTTCAGTCAAATTTGATCCAGGGTTTTTGTTTTTAACATGTTAGCATTTTCTTTAACCAATCTATTCAGGTCAATCGCCTTCAGATCAGATTTCAGAATCAAATATTTGCATAGCCACCTGATCAGAGGTTTGGTATATAAATCATTAACGTGATATTTTCAGTTCAAGAAAACTTTTCCCCGTTGTGACTCAAGCCATTTTGCATGTAGTAAGGATGCTGTAGGGCCACCATTAACACAAGCCAACAAATTGCATTTTGTTGGCAGTAAATGTAATCACTACTTTCGAAGAAGCAAATTCTTATCCCTTTTCTATCGTGTCTCCCTTCTCTATCTCATATTCTGTACTTGGATGCTGTCAGTTCATATTTATAAACTGCTAAAGAAGAGACTATTTTGATAACATTTAGTACAAGCTTCTCAATTTATATTGCTTAATCTTTCTCTTTTCTAGATGCTTCCAAAATATAATTTTATATAGAATACCTGGCTAGCCAGTTTCTTAATATTTTCCCAAGAATGTTACTTGTTTTGGTTTCATTTGTAAATCAGAATTAAATCAATTAAATCAATACTGCTCCAGTAGAACTGTTTTCCCCTTAAAGCATTTAAGCATCTTCAGCAGATCCTGAAACCTGACAATCATATTCACCTGCCATAGGATTTGGGGAACTTTCTATTTCAATCAATCAGAATAGCACTGGAAGGGAACTTGGAGGTCTTGTAGTCCATCCCCCTGCTCAAACAGAAGACCCTATACCATTTCAGACAAATAATTATCCAGTCTCTTCTTAAACACCTCCAGTGATGGAAGGAAGCTGTTCCACTGGTTAATTGTTCTGTTAGGAAATTTCTCCTTAATTCTAGGTTGCTTCTCTCCTTGATTAGTTTCCATCCATTGTTTCCTGTCCTGCCTTCTGGTCCTTTGGAAAATAAGTTGACCCCCTCCCTTTTTGTGGCAGCCCCTCAAATACTGGAATACTGCTATCGTGTGTGTCCCCCCCTACTCCTTTTCTCTAGACTAGTGTCATGTGTCTGATTAACGAAACACTTAAAAGGACTTTCAGGCATATTTTTCCTAAAAGCATTTATTAAGGTTACAGTACGGCATGGTGGAAATGCTTAGATCTGGATTCTTTTCCGTTGCACATACATTCCAAGCATTTTTCCCCGCCCCTATTTTGGGGTCATGGTTCACATCTTCCAATTAACTTGGAAGATGTGATTTACTTCCGATTCTCCTCCCCTTTCATTGTTGCCTGATTTAACTATAAAAATACCAGACAGTTCTGCATATTGTCAAAGCAAGAATATACAGTATTTGCAGCGTTGACATCTACCATACCCAAATCCTGCAATTGTTCATCTGTTTTAGTCTCCTGGTCTTTAATCATCCTAGTTGCTCTTCTCTGCACTTTTTCCAAAGTCTCAACCTTTTATGTAATGTGATGACCAAAACTGGGTGCAGTATTCCTGGTGTGGTCTTACTAAGGATTTATAAAGTGGTACTAATATTTCACGTGATTTTGATTCTATGCCTGTTTATACAGCCAAGGATTGTATTCGCTTTTTTGGCTGTTGCTGCACACGGCTGGCTTGTCTTTTAAGTCATCGTCCACAAATTCCTTTGAAACGTACTGTAGAAACTTATCCCTGCCTGATAATGCCATACATACATACATACATGTCTTTTAAAATACTAAAAATGTGAATCCTGGGCATTATGTTAACAAATAAAAGAAAAAACGAACACCAGGATATAATAAACCAGCCTGTTTAATATAAACAAGCCTGTGGTTAAGAAGAGTCACTAAGCTTTTGTCCGGCCAAAAACTGCTGGCGTCATCAGAGTTAGAATAGCAGGAGATCGGGAAGGCAGCTCGTATAGCCTCCTGCCTCTGCGCCCGGCTCCTTGAGCACGTCATCGGCCCGTTGATTGTATTAATCTGCGCGATACAGGCCGATGCTGTAAGTCACATTTTTTTCCAGTGCCAACTTCGGTTACTAAACAAAATGGTTGTAAGTCGAGAATTACCTGTATTTGGCTTCCATTAATCATTTTTTTTCCTTAGGAGTAAACTCCAGTTTAATATCACAATTTTGAGTCTCTTGTTTGCCCATGGATAAATCTTGGAATTTATGAAATGATAATTTAAGCAAACCTGAACACCAGCCCTTTTTCACTTCCTTTCACTCACTGGCTGTGTGAATACACTTAGGCAATACACCTGACCTTCCCATTAAAGGAGTCCATCTCCAAATTATTCAAACTTGCAGTAACAAAAGAGCCTGCATTCATTGAATTCACACAAAGAGATTTTAATAAGAAGCATATGAATGTGGCCACTGATCAAAGGATTACAAAAACACAACGGTATCTTTATCTGAAAATACTGGTTTGTTTTTACAATTTTTTTAAAAAAACAACTTCAAAATTCAATATAGCAACCAAAATGCATTTTTTGAGGGTGGGTATGTTCTTCGGTTCAGGATCGTCACTCAAATAAATCCAAGTATTCTCTTGATTCCTGCCAACTTCTCCCAAACGTCCCACCATGGATTTGATTGCATCTTTCCATTGTGAAGTGCGTCTTGCACTTTTGAAGTGGAAATTTCAGGTGCGATCTTCAGCCATTCTGAGCAACTGAAAGGGGTTTTTCCCCACCCTCCAACAAATAGCAAAATTAATTTTAATGGGTAATATATTGATTTCTCCAAAGTCCACATTCAGCAGTATTTCTGAACCCACGTACTAAGCAACTGAACTTCATTTTTAATGTGTGCCATTGTGCCCACAGTAAAAAAAAGACAATAAAGGTTATCTATTTACTGCAAGCCTGAAATTACATATGGAAGAGTCCCATCCTTCCCAACTAATTAGAAAATAATGGTGTTAAAACCTAATGCCATTGCAGTCCAGGTTGCCTAATATCAAATCTATTGCAACAAACAGTTTTTCAATCTTTTCTTTAGAACTTCAATGATGGAGCACCCACAACTCTGGGAGGCAATTTGTTCCATTGACCAATTTTTCTGCAGTTTTGTTATTTTATGCCATACCTGTAGGCTGAGAAAAAGACACCGAACTATTATCTTGTATCCGCCTTTTAATAAATATCTCCCAAGGCATGAATAAACAGGCCAATCACATTCAAACAGGTGTTTTCTTTTGCTCATATAAATTGCTGGACACTCTAACATTTTTTTCCTACGATGATTAAAGGCCTGGAGACAAAAACATATGAACGGTTACATTGGGTTTGACTAATCTAGAGAAAAGGACTGGGGGACATTGTACTGTAGCTCTTCCTGACAGTGAGGGCAATTAACCAGTGGAACAGCTTGCCTCCAGATGATGTAGGTGCTCCATCCCTGGAGGTTTTTAAAGAAAAAACTGGACAACCATTTGTCTGAAATAGTATAGGATCTCTTGCTTGGACAGTGGGTTGGACTAGAAAACCTCCAAGGTCCCCTTTTCAGCTCTATTCGGAGTGAAATATTCCACAAATCAAGTTACGGGGCAGAAGGGTATCAGAATGCAAGTCCCGTTCTTCATGAAAACGGACGCCCAGAAGCCCTGATGAGCAGAACTGAAATGAGTCCTGTACTTCAGATTCCCTTGCCAAGTGTACACGGTACGCAGGCCCGACTGCATCTGGATAGAAAGCAAGGGCATTGCAGGGACTTGAACCCCATCCTGGAATCCAGGAGTGCCAACCACCAATGCCTTTTGCTTTTTTTTTTGGTTTGGGCAATGCAGCAAGGTGAAAAGCAAAACCTGAGAAAACACAACTTGTTCTCTCAGGAAAAGAAAAACCTTTTTTTGTTTTTCTGCTTCCAACACGACACGTACCACGACCTGAAAAGAGTCTTAGCAGAATTGCAAACACCCTCCCCAGCCACCTACACTGCCTAGAGCTAGGTCAGCCAAAAGGCTTCCCACCCACAGTTATGTCCCTCAAAGACAGGAAAACTTGTGTCAAAGGTACAGCATATACTTCTTTGTTGAGATTTTACTTGATTTGTGCCTGGCATATATGAACATCGTAGGAAAACTGAGGAATGTAAAAAAAAAAATTACCTTCCTTGAACTGGGCTGTTGGCTTCCAACTTAGAAGTTAAGGCAATATTTGCTCTGATGTTTTCAAGTATTTTTAACATTATTACCTTATGAACAGCAGCCCTGGGCAGGATCCAGGTTTTAGCATGAAGTCAACTGTTTTTGTGGTGTTTTGTGCTGTATGTTGAAACAGCTTGTTCCTGGAAAATTCTTAGCAAAAAAACCTGGTTGCAAGTACAACCCCTAACCCTCCTCCTTCACCCTATGAAACACTGGCCAATGGGTTTTTCTACTGTAGACCATGACTAGCAATTACTACACCATGGCTAAAAGGAATTTTAGGCATTTGGGCAATCAAAATGACAACAACCTATTGCATTTACTGCAAGCAGGCTGGTCCCGAGACATCTTTTTTTTTTTTTGGCATAAGTTTGGTGATTATTCCAAACAAGCTTTTTTGTAATTTTAAGACATCTGCCTCATTGTAATACAGGATCTCCGGCTCCATTTTAAGGAGCACCTGTTAATGAGGATACCTGAGACATTACGTACACCAGGTCTCAACTCATACCTCAACACGCAAAAGATGGGGTTCCTATAGAACCAGTCTAAAATGCCCTCACATCAGCATGAAGCTGGGCTAAACCTTAAAAGAGGCAGAATGGAGATCACTTTACATCTCCAGTTTCCTATCTTTGTACGTGGCATCATGAAAAGAAAAATGTTCACCTGGTTGTTTTTTTTGTCCGCTGCAGTGTGAAAATCGTGTCTGGAGGTTCCTTCTACTGATCTGTGAAAAGCAATCTAGACACAAGGGTGCCCCCAGCTCCTCCCATTAATCCCATCACATAAGGAGAGAGAGAAAAAAACTTGGGTTTTTAGGAAGGCTATTCTTACTGGAGTGGCTTCTGTGCCCGCCTCATGAGGAGCTGGTTTTTTTTGAGTGTTGTGTGCTCTTGAATCATTAACTGTTAAGAAAATAGAACAGGAAGAAACCCACACAAAGCATTCCACTTCAGTCAGGAATGGGTCGAAATGTGACTTGCCAGTTAAGCTTCCTGGAGCTGTGATTTCTGGTGCCAGTTAGAGCCTAAGAATCTGGAAAAAAACTAAAGGCTTCAGTACCCCGAGCCCTCCCCGTAGCTTAAGAGAAAAACAAAAGTCGTACAGGTTACCTAAAAAAGCAGTACCGTCACTTGCACTTGTCTCTCAGCCAAACAAGAACTGGCTACACTGCAGGATTGTATCTGGTGGTCAAGAGAGCTCCTTTCAAACCACAGGCATTTTTTTTATCACTCATCCACTGGATTTCTCTTTCAACTAGCATTACTCTGCACAAGCAAAGCCGGGATTCATATGCTCTACACAAGCAGATCAAGCACACATTACTTGCCAACAGAACAGATGTGCTTCAGCTATGGTTCTCTCTTGGTGGCGTCTGAAAAAAAGAAGAACTGGAACAAACAGTGAGCCCCTCCCCCCAGCAAGCTGTGCCAAAAATTGTGCCATTACATGAGTTAACTCACTGCCGAGGCCTTCACAGGAAGCACTGCATACAGGGTGGAGCAACAGAGGTGTAAATCACCCTGGAGAACTTCACAAATAGCTATCATCTATGCAGTATGAAGAAACCTCTGAAACATAACACCAAACAAATGGTTGCCCCCCCCATCCCTTCCATGTGTGGAATTGGAACAGATATCACTAGTGCTGCAAGAGATGAATGCAAGCAGATTTAAGTGGCATGCAGATTTCTAAATTTAGCTTTTATGTGTTATTTATACTGTTAATTGCACACACTTGATCCTTATGAATTTAGGGGTTACCCACTTCAGCTGAGCAAGGTTAAAACTTTGGAAAGACTGGAGCTTCCTAAACTAGAATACATTAAGGAACATTGTTACTTACCCCAACCTCTAAGTATTTTTCCCCAACTGGTCTAGTTTTAAGTGGTATTTTAGAAATCATCCCACGAGAAGACCATTCATTCTCCTTAGTTAGAAGATCAACTATATAGTATGCCAAGTGCCTGGATTTATAACTTTTCTCAATGATGCAGAGAAGAGAGGGAAATATTGTACAAAGAAAATCTCCTGCCTGATTTTAGAGAAAGTCTTCCGCTCTATTTCTGTTCTTGTCCAGTAAGGTGATGACGGAGAAAGACTCTGAAAGATCAAGAAGAATACCCCCCCAACCCCACACCAAATGCCACACAACTGTTCACAAAGTAACAATTAAAGAAAGAACCCAGAAACAAGCATGTTTTATTTGAACAGTGAAACAAGATACAACTTCCTATCCCTTTGGCATTTTATTTACTGTACAAAAATATTGATACGTGACTGTATACAGGTAACTCAAGGGCTACACAAAACGCATTCCTCTTTTGCTGTAGTCATGTGGAAGGATCAGCAATTTTTAAGTGCCACTTGAAGTGCCACTCTATAGCTCAATGAGGCAAGGCAGTTGTTGAGGCCAGGGAATGGGATAAAAAGAGCCTTTATAAACTGAGCAGCAGCTCATTTAAAAAGGTATCTGGGGGCCACAGGCAACCCAGCAAGCATCTTAAAAAATGAAAGGGACTATATAATGCGTATTTCTCGGGGGGGGGGGATTTCATTCCTAAAGCCCTGAAAATGAATATTAACTCACTTTTCCCTATCATGCAATTTTTTTTAGAAATGGTCAAACTTATCTGTTACCAGTTCAGCTCCCAGATGGAATGAAGCAAACCTTTGCAGAAGCCCCTGGGCTGAGGCAGCCAACCAACACAAACCGCCTGCTCTCCAGTCCCAAAGACGATTGATCCAATTGCTACCATCAATGCTTTTCATTATTCTCTTCAATGCCATCTTATGATTTAGGAAATCATTCATACATCAAATATTTTGAAGCCAGCCGGGTAGAAAAGCACCTTTTGCCATTTTTTTTTTTCCCCTGAAGATTCTCTTAATGTGTTAATATTGCATTTGTAGACACAGGCCTTCATGCACTGGTTTTTAAAATGTGTGCTCCTCATTCATTCCGCAAGGTTAGGAAATTTCACATTGATTTCATACACTTCAAATTTGCCTGCTTCACTGCTTATAGCTTTTGTGGATCTTTTTCCCCTGTTGGCAGATTCTGGCTTTTTCACCTGTTAACATCTGGGACCTTTTTCCATCAAGCAAGAGGCCATCTAGGATATTTCTGCCTTTTATCATTCGCAAAAGATGTTGCTCCCTCTGCTTTTTATGATGCCAAGGCTTTTTCAGGAGGTTAATGTTGAGAAGACGGATCTGAAAAAGGTCTAGACAAGAGTTGTCCCACAGGCCACCCCCACCCCCAAGACAAGACAAGATACATCACGAGCTATGAGCAGTCAACGGAGATTATGATTACTGTTGTATTATTAGGAACTCAAAAGTCTGCAATCACTAATCATTCAATTTTTCAGGCTCTTACAGAATTAATGCTACTCGTTCTTAGAACCAATGATTTGAATTACAAAAAAGGAAACAAATCAAAAAGCAGAATCTTACTTGCAAAAATTATACAAACTACCCCTGGAACGAATATACACACAGGATCATTCCATTCCTTGTCTTTTCTCCCTGAAGTCTCTTAAGAGATATTAAGTACCTGGAAAAAATGCCAAAAGAGAACCACAAACTACTATATCTAAAGATTATACTTTCCTCTTTCACTTGTCAGTTCCCTACCTAGGCATTACAGCCCCGGGAATTTTAAATTTCCAAGCCTTCCTTTTCTTTCAGAAAAATCCACATTTGTATACTCTCAAGGGCTTTTCTTCTCCTCCCCTTCATAGGAAATGCAGGAGTTGGTTCTATTTTTTACAGCTCAGTCAATACACAGCTTTTAGCTGGGAATTACTTGCGTATAAGCATTTGCCCTTAAAGGCCAATTTCTTCAAATTGTCTCAATTTCTACTGCAGAAAATTGCTTGCCAGGCTAGGCTATTTTTCCAGGCCTAAAAGTTATGGATATCCTGGGGAAATAATCTTAAAAAAAACCACAGAAAATTATTCTCTCCCCCCCCCCAACACACCACATACTGGTTATAACTAAAAGTCCCCCTCCAATTCATAACACTAGTGGGGTTTTTTTTTCCTTAAGAACTTAGCTTTCAACTTCCCAGCTCTTCTGCAAATGCTGCGTAAATGGATCACAATTCCACAACAAGTTCCAATTCTAGGCACAGTCCTTTCTTCCCAGGAAAGTTAGGTCCAGCCTTAGAGAGGGTGGTCTTTGCCATAACAGCAAGCAACGTCTAAGTCAAGCCACCAGAGGACGCTATAGTACCTGCAGAGAAGCTAGAAAGAAGCTGGCATTTATCCTCCCCTCCCAAAAACAACACCCCAGATCAAAAAATAGTTCACTGTCTAAATAGCTGTATACTTAACCCTCCACAGGGGGGAAAAAAAAAGTGGTTACACCAAAGAGGTTGGACTTATGGTCCTGCGCAGTTCCTGCCCCACTACAGATGCCAAGCAGCCATCTCCTCCTAGGAGTCAAGTGTTCATCAGCCACGCCTGGTTCATTATGTTCCTTCCTTTGCTTGTTTACACTGGAGAGTTATCAAGCCATCCTCAAGTCACTTCCTTTGCATTTTTTTCCTTATGAAACACACACCGGAACTTTGGTGGATTCCTCTGGCTCTACATACACCTGAAGGGACAAAATCTCAACAACATTGCAATGCCCGCCCCCCCCCTTCACCCAGCAGAGCTCCCCACCCGCAAAATGGCTACAATCACAAATCAAACACAATTCTCACCCCTTTTTTTTATACCGCTACCTTGCAATGCTGTCGCTCCCACCAGGATTTCCACTCACCCTTTTCTGGGGAGGGTTTTACACAGCCTCACGGATGCTAGCTACTCTTTTCTTGGGGGGGGGGGAAAGAAGGAGCAAGCAGGAAATAAAATGGCTACTTTTAACCACAGGAACCGCTGACTGGTTGGCTTGCGAAGACTGCCCATTAGCTTCCCAGCAAACCGCCGACTCGGACTAAGCACACCTGTAAAGAGAGAGACCAACATCCCTCCCCCACAGCCTCTAAGAACAAACCCAGTTACCAGCAGCGCAGCCCTAAAATAAAAGACGTCGCCAGAAGAGAACGAGGCGGTTACCAACTACAGGCGGATTTTTTTATGGTCGTCTTTCCCTCTTCACGGTTCCCCTACAAAGGATTCTTGGTTGTTCTAGAAGCATCTAAAGGGATCTTCCCAGGACCTCTTCTACTTGCTTTTCCTGCTTTTTTTTCCTCCTTTCCTGCTTCACCAATGGATTGGCTCCTGGTGGGGGGTGTCTACCGACTTCCTAGCTTCCAGGGATATCAAAGGCCACCCTTTTTCCGTTCACGCCAGTTGAGAAAACAAGCTTTTTTTTAAAAAAGTCTTTTGGCGTCTATCTCCAACTGCTTTTAACAGCATCCCGACCAATACACACCTGAGTATATTGCAACAAAGTCCTTGGGAAATGAAACCAACGCACCAAACGCCCTTCCTAAAGGCACTTTTGGCTCACCCTTGCCACAGCCATAGCTAAACTTAAAACCAAACTGAGCAAGTATTGGGTGGTTTATAATGCTTTAAGTCCTTTTTTCTGCCTTCCTCTTCGCTAATTTTTCTACTTCGTTAGCCGAAATCTTTGCTTCTTTTTCCCCCACCCGTCTTTTCCTTCTCTCTTCATCTTCTAAGGTGCCTTCTACCTTCCTCTCTTCTAAGTTCTTGCCTCTGTGGAAGGTCTTCTGTCTTTTTTGTTTTCCTACTTCAGCAACAAGACTCTTAAAGCTTTTTTTTTTTAAATCAAGAGTATCTTTGTTGCCACTTCTTTTAAAAAAAGAAAACCCTTCGGGGTTTTTGTTTTCTTTCTTTATCACTCTGCTTGAAGCAGACTTCATATTCAAGCTACTTTACTGCTAAAGCTAATCTTCAAATTAATCTGAAAATTCAAGCGCTTTTTAAAATTTCTATCCTCTTCCATTATATCTTTGTTTTCTATCTTCAATTTTCTTGATCTTTCATCGAAGTCTTGAGCATGTTTTTCTTATCGTTTCAAGTTTTCTCGAGTTCAGATTTGAGGGCATTTTTTTTAAAATAAAGCCCTTTTGTAGTAATTTGTCCCTCATATTTTAAAGATATTTTTTTCCAATCTTATTTTCTGGTTTAAATTAGAATGCCTAGGCTGCCTATACTTTTTAAGCAGTAAACAGCTGTTAGTTCTAGTATTATAACTGAGTAAAATCCTCTTCATTCGCTAAAAAATATCTTTAGCTATCCCTTTTCTAAGAATTTTTAGGCTGTTTATTTTCCTTTTTAAAAATCTAGTTATCCTTTCAGCAAACCCACCCTCCCTATCTTAGCCTCCCTGCAGCTCTAACAACGGAGGGGCTAGAGCCAGTATTTATAGCTTGACATCTCACACCCTGGAATTTGCAGGTCCTTCCACCACTTACGTCAGAAAAAATAGTGCCTTGTATACAAAGGCCCTCTATTGCTAGGATTTGTTGATTAGTTGGTTAATTAGTATTTCCCCCTCCCAACTAATATGTTCCCCAAAATATTGTTAAAATTCCATATTATTCCTTGTGTTGTTTACCCCCTCCCACTATAATTTGCTGAACCTTGTCAATATAAAACAATTTAGGAAAAATTATGCAAGATTGTTCCTATATTCTGCCTCAATAGGTAATTTATAATGCAATACAGGTAGTCCTCAAGTTACAACAGCTCATTTAGTGACCGTTCAAAGTTACAACAGCACTGAAAAAGTGACTTATGACCGTTTTTCACACTTATGACTGTTGCAACATCCCCATGGTCACTTGATTTACATTTGGATGCTTGACAATTGACTCACATTTATGATGCTTGACAACTGACTCACACAGTGTCCCTGGGTCACGTGACCCCCTTTTGCAACCTTCTGACAAGCAAAGTCAATGGGGAAACCAGATTCACTTAACAACCATGTTACTAACTTAACAAATGTGGCAAGAAAAGTCATAAAATGAGGTAAAACTCACTTAACAAATTTCTCACTTAGTAAAAATAAATTTTGGGCTCAACTGTGGTTGTAAGTTAAGGATTACCTGTACCTAAACTGTGTGAGGCCTTGTCTGCTGGAAGATAGGAGCAAACTACATATTTGTTTTTTAAGCTAGAATACAATAATTTCTGTATAACCTAGCTACAGAAAGTGTCCCAAATTTAAGTTACTGTTGGTTCCCAAATGCCATTGTAGGGGTTTAAGTCAGCTTTTATTTTGATTTTAAAACAGAGTTTATACGGCGTTGTTCTTTTGAGGTACAATACTGCAGTGTCCATGTTTCTCCCCAGATCAGCCCTGCAAGGTAGACTAGCCAAGGAATTGTCAATCAAGGACCTTCATGACTTACCAGCTTTTGACCCACCCTCTGCCCTCCCTGTGAGTTTGCAAAGCATGCTTAATAAGGTAAAAGCATGTTGCATTGTGGAAATATAGCCTACATGTCCTCGCCCACTCTTCCCCCCCCCCGCACATTAAATCCTATGCATCTGAAATTGCATTTCCTTAGTTCTTTTAGTTGTTTTGTCTTCCAATGCCTGTTTGAGTCCTGATTATGCACCGTATTTATTTAGATGCAATATCAGCATGGAAATCCGACCCGGGAATGGGGAGGGGCAACCAAAAGGGCGGAGCAAAAGCCCCCCTTTCAGTCGGACGAAGACGCTCGGCGGCCATTTTGTGCGCTGTCGGCACCGACGCCATATTAACGTTGAGAGAAAGGGAGGGTGGGCGGAGCTCATGCGGCGCGGAGGGATACCGTGAGCGAAAGACCTGGGAGGGATGAGAGGCGATTATGTCGCAGCAACGTCCGCTCCGCCAGGCGAAGGGAGGGGGGAGAGCAGGAGCGGCCGGTTTTAGCCAGCTCAAACCAGTTCTAGGCAGCTGGGAAGGTTCCGGATGCCGCAGGGCCGCAGCGCGCATGCGCAAAAGCTCTTCTACGCTGTTTTCCCTCTCCCCTCCGCTCCGTTTCGGGGCTTTCTGAGGGGATATTTTGCACGAAAATGGCTTTCTTCACAATGTGCGAGGAGACATTTTTGTTACGTATTTCGGCAGGGTTGGTATATCTCCGTTAGTCCCGGGTGACTGAACTGACCCATAGGCCCGAGTTTCCATTATGTACTGGTTGTGTGAACACAACATGGGGAAACCTGCTGGCTGAACTGGCCGCCCATTTTTGTTGGGTTTATTTGTATTTTCGAATGCAGGTGACCGAAAGTTCTTTAGTTGACCTGGATAAGCTAAAGGATTATTTTAAAAAAAGGGGGAGGGCTGGAAGAGATTTAAGAAGAGACTGGAGACAGCCATTTGTCCAGAAAGGGTCTCCTGTTTGAATAACAGATTTGGAAGGGACCTTGGAGGTCATCTAGTCCAACCCCCTGCTCCAACTTTTCCAGGTCTCTCCTAGGCAATCTTTCTTACGGGTCAAGGCACCCCAGTTCTCACAAGCACCTTTACAGTATTATTAGACCGTTCTCCTGGTGAGGTAAATTCTTGTTTCTCTGGTTGAGGTCTCTGATGTTTCAAGTGTAGGCCTTTTTGAAGGACCTATACAGGTAGTCCTCGACTTACAACAGCTCATTTAGTGACCGTTCAGCGTTACAGCGGCACTGAACATTTTAGGACCATTTTCCACACTTAATGACCGTTGTAGCATCCCCATGGTCACGTGATTTACATTTGGACGCTTGACAAATGACACATTTATGACCATTGCAGTGTCCCGGAGTCATGTGATCCCCTTTTGTGACTTTCTGACAAGCCAAGTCAATGGGGAAGCCAGATTCACTTAACTGTGTTATTAATTTAACAACTTCAGTAACTCACTTAACAAATGAGGCAGGAAAAGTTGTAAAATGGGGTGAGATTCACATAACAAATTTCTCATGTAGCAACATAAATTTTGGGCTCAATTGTGGTCGTACGTTGAGGATTACCTGTATACCATGGCACTGAGGGAATATACTGGGGCTTATGAAGATTGGTGTCTTTTCCTTCACTTCATTGTTCTTCCAATTCCTTCTTCTCCAATGAAGGTGGATGACCTTCATTGGGATCAAGGACGGGGTGGAGGAGCCCTACTTTGGAACCGTTTTTGACACCATCCACCATGATGCATCTGTGGTTCTCACATGACAGTTGGAGATTAGGCACCCTGTCTTTAGTGCAGGTCTGTTCTTTCCTATGGTAAATGGGTAGTACCCATGGGGGGTGGAAATGAGATTACCCTGGTAGGAGTTCACTGGAAGGGGGAGAGGGGGCTTCTGCAAGATTGAGCGCTCTCACCCCTACTTTAACAGGATAGCTGTTTGGTTTGAAGGCCATTATCATCAGTATCAATATTTCTACCTCTACGGGGCCAGATACACTGTAGAAGGCTTCATCTGGTGTCTTGAGGTCTTGGTGGGATGAAATAGGCTGAAGGTAAATATTAACCAGATGCACATTTTGTTTAGAGACCACCTTTGTGCTCCAGTCTTAACTTTGGATGGGCTGTCAGCAAGTCTTCAGACTGGGAATCCTGCTGGATGCATGGTGGAAGAGGCCACTGCTGGAGTCCTTTGCCCCCCTGTAACTGATGCAGCAGTTGCAGCTTCATTTGGAGCTGGACCAGGGCCTTATGACCACCTGATCAGATCACCGCCATGTGCTTTACATGGAGATGCCCCTGAAGATTACACAGAAACTTGACGAATGCTGCTTCACGTGGACGGGGAGAAGCTGCTTCAGACACCCAAACTGTGAGTGCTTCATTGACTGCCGGTAAGTTTCTGGCTTCAATTCAAAATGCTGTTTTACCTTTAGGGCCTCTCCTGGATTGGACTCCTAAGGATTTTCAGACCACTGTTTGCAAATACTGGTTTCTGCACTGGTCATTGTTGGAGATGTTTTTAGTCCCCTCCGTTTGGGAGGGTAAAAGAGTTTTCTGAGGTGGACTCCCATCTTCTGGAATGGCCTCCCTTAGAAATCTCACTTTAGATTGGATTGGTACCAATGATTTTTCTCACTATGACGATTTTACTGTGTTATGTTTTCTGTCTTCAGTTTTATCATTTCTTATTTTATCCAGTTTTACATTTCATGGCGATTGCAGCTCAGAGGTGGTAGTACGTAGCTGCAAAGAGAAAGAAGAAACAGCAGCAGAAAAAAATGATTCAGTACTTGTACTTTTCCACTGTCATGAAAAGCTCTGCCTTTTTAGCTGTCTGAGTCCTAAAAAGGCTAGGGCAGCCATGTCAGATGGAAGTTACTGGAGATGATAGAGCTTACAGAAGATTAAAGTGGCTGGCGTTAGGGGGATGAAGTTGCAGACAATTCTGAGTTTGCACAAAAGTTCGCCACACCTCCCTTTATAAATTATACTACAGTCAGCCAGGAACCACAGCTTCCAAAATACCGAACTAAAACCAATACCGAACTAAAACCATAGTGGGTCATACAGGGTATCTAAATTCAGATACTGAATCACACTTTCAATTAAGCCATGAAGTGCTTTTATTCTTGTCTGTTAAATAAATAGTAAAATTCACATGTTCCTATGAACCTTAAATCGTGGTTTACAAATCAGTATGCCTGCACAAATGTATATGGCGTCAGATGCCTAAATGTAATGTACAGACTGGGTTTAGGGCAATGTTTGGCTGACGTGGGGCGTGCAGTTTCTGAGACTGAGGGAGGTGGGAACCTGTTGTGCAATGCATCTGGGAGACTTGGGCCAAGAATGAAAAAGGGCAAAGATAGACAGTCAATATTTTGTTTTTTGTTTATTTATAGGGCGTTAGAAATCCAACCTCTCACCATTAGTTCCAGATTCGCTGTAGGGCATGCATCCAGAAAAGAAACTCATGTGCGCATGTTGGTTTTCCAAACAGAATATCTCACCTGCTCTGACAACAGCAACTGCAGAATTATATAAATATACTTATGCAAACTCACCCCAAGGGTGGTGGCTCCCCACCCCCCACTCCACCTCCTTTCAGTTGCATTCTGTACCATGCAGCTATTTGTGGTGGCTTGGAGTGGGAGGATCAGCAAGATGGCGAATCACCAGCCGGATCTTGTTTTACTTCCCCCCCCCCCCCCATCACCACCACTTCCCCCGGAGCTGCATGGAATTTTCCTCCATCCAGGCTTATGCGTGTGAATGTGTGGATGCGTGAGAGTTCAGTTCCAGGATTTTTGGAAGGCACCGAAAGGAAAGAAGGTACCCAGAGCTTTCTCTGTGTACCTGCCTTCTGTGAGGTGAGGTTAACAGTTGCAGGGGTTCGTCTAGGCTGGGGGACACCCTCTTTAGGAGTGCCTGGATGTGTGGGACTGCCATAACTAGCTTGCAAGAATCTAGCCAGCCACTAAGTGGCCAGCAAACAGAATACAGACAGCCCTGTATCCTTGTTCGATGGTCTGGACTTTGCACCCAGATATGGCTTCCCTTTACCTTTTTTTTCTGTTTGATGCGGTTGTTTATTGTTGATTGAGAGTATAGCAATAATACTGTTGTAAAACATCTCAAAAGCTCTTTGATGTACAGCGGATCAATAGGAAAGAACCCACTCAGCTCCAAAGCCAAAAAAGGACAAGCTGGAAGGAGTGCGGTAGAGTTCAAAAGAAAGAGGGTTGAAGGCGTGGAACAAACTTTAAGAAAAGCAATGCATAGTGTGCTTCATTGGATATTTTTATCTAAGTAGTTCTGAGTACTTTTTTTTTTTGGTAGAGAAGCAGACAATAAATCCTAATAAAATGATCACACACAGGCATATTCATTGGGAAAATAGGCATTTGACTGAGAAAGGTCCAGGGTTTAACTAAATGTTTTTTCTCCATGACTACACGTGCAGTATCTGCTTGTGTCCGCAGCCATGTTAGCAATAAAAGGTGGTATTTTAATATCTAGCGTAAGAGTGGGAGGAGGGGGTTGCTTGGTTCTGATCTGTGGTTTTGGGGCAGAGTTTCTTAAGCCAGTTTCCAGCCAGATCCCAGAGTTAGGTAGTGCTAAGTTTAAGATGTGTTTATTGAAACAGTTCCATATGCTTTAGCGAGGGAAACCAAGTGGAAGATTCAATAGATAGGATATAAAATGTATGGCCCAATATATGCACTTGCTAGTACAGCAAAAAAGAAGTTCACAGAGGAGCCAAACTGATCAGAATTTGTTAATGTGAGCAGATTTGTGCTGAAAAAATTAACTTTCTGAGCGGGGCAAGAGAAAGCTCTCTGCACTCCCATTCAAACAAAATATTTTTCACTGGCATCACCTTTGCTTTTCTGTTTTTTCCTGCCTCATAGATATAGTAACTAAAATCTCAGTTTGATTATGTCTGGAATTCACTTTTTTGCCCTGGAATAAAAGATGATGGCGTTTGGGGGTGTGTGTGTACACAGCAGAAATAGCAGAAGAAAAGCCTGTATTTGTGGCTCCTGTTCTGGTGCAGAATCCACTCCTCCTAGCTCTATAAAACCAAAATATTTGGTGTAATTATCAGGGACTTTTTATTCAGCATTTTGTAGACCTTGAGCTCTGGGCTTGACCCAGCTTTCCCTAACTTCAATTCCAAACAGCTGTTGCAGGAAAAGGGAAGATTTTTCTCCCAAGGAAACCTCTTTTTCCCCCACCAACATTTTACGATGGGTTGAGGAGCAAGTAAGGGTGACCTGAGAACACAACTGGACCATTTAGCAACATCTGTGTCATTTGACTAACCTGGCATCAGTTTATTCCCAGGGTTCCATGGTTACCAGTCACAGGAGCTGCTGTGCTGAATTGGCCAAGGCAGTTTTGGTTCTTCATATGGCCTTGGGGGGGGTGTCCCTTCCTCCCCTCCCCCCACTATTCTCATGACTCCTCAATTGCAATAGTCCTTGATAGACCCTCTTTCATTAATGTATTCAGTTTCACATTTTGTAGCAACAAATTCCACAGATTAATGATGTGCTCTCTAGAAAATCTCCTCGTGCACTTTTTCTGAGTTATGCATGATTTTATACAAATATTGTAAGGAAGACATTTGAGCAGCCTTTTGGTTTAATGTCACTTATCACTTAACTTGGTTTTCTTTATGCAGAGGTTGGTATGAGTCTGGGATGAATGCATGCTTGTTATCTGAGAAAGGCCTCGAATGCAGTCCCCTTATATTCTTACACTACCACAGCCCCCTTTAGAAGGCAACCCACAACTGTGCATGTATAATCACACTCCCTATAGAAGTGAAGTTAATTTTCCTTGAACTAATGTAGGACACTGCCTTGCTTTATGCAACATAGTTGAATCTAAACCAGGATAACATAACCCATACTATGTTCACATATAAATACAATGTTAAGACAATAGTTGGATTCCTACAATATGCTTGACAGAAACTATCCAACACTATTTTAGGCTCAGCCTCTAATGAGGTCCATTCACCAGAAAGAGTAATAGGGTACAGGCCAGGAACACTTCCTGTTACTAGAGAACCATATCTGTCTTCTAATTCCCCTAGATATGTGAAAGCTCTGTTGCAGTTTGTAACTACCGGTATTTAGGTGACAGCAACAAGAACAAAAAGACATTTCTTCAAAATCGAAACTGATCAGAATAAGCTGAGGAGCACAGTGTCTCAAGAATGTCTCTGGACATTGAATATCAAAAATAAGACAGCTGCTAGACTTAAACTTGAATAAACTGCATCCTTCAGCCTATACCAGTTTTGGTAAGAAAAATAATTTATTTCTAATTATAAACATAATGTGTGTGGAATAAATATTTAAGATGAAATAGAATATATTGATTGAATATTTAGAGTTTATCTACCTTTCCTGAATCTGTTCTTGTACTTTGTTGCTGCAGTATTCCCAGACTCAGAGCCACACTGAAGATAGAAAATGCCTAAACGGAAATGTGTCTTTACTGAAAAACTGAAGCAGAAATATCCTCATTTTCGTAAAGGTAGAGATGACTATGAAGCAGAGTGCTTGGTTTGCAAAGCTGGCACGTTTGTGTCAGTGGCACATAAAGGTGCCAGTGATCTGGAGTATCACATGTCCTCTGAAAAGCACAAGAAAGCCCTTGGAGGAGACAGTTGGTCTGCAAAGCTGACTGAATTTTTGGTGACTCCGGGAACGAAAGCAGAGGACGCTCTTGCTGCAGCCGACAGCACTCTGGCCTTGCATACTATCCCAAACTGCAACAGCTACAAAACAACAGGGCGTACATCTGAGTTGTTCAGAAAAATATTCCCTGATGCAGAGACAGCACAAAAGTTTTCCCACACCCGGACCAGGACAGAAGCTCTTGAGAACTCTGTGCTTGCCCAGCATGCAGTCAGCATTGACCTGAAGGCCCTGGAAGAAAGCGGCATCCCTTTCTGTGGGGTGGCTATAGACGACAGCAATCACAGGGCCGTGAAAATGGTCCCGGTGCTCATCCAATATTACGACTACAGGAACGGCGGCTTGAAGACCAAACTGCTGGAACTTCAGGAAACGCCCACTGAGACGGCCGACGCCATTTCGGACTATCTCGTCAAAGCTCTTAAGAAACACGGATTGCTCCAGAAATGCATGGCCTTTGCAGGGGACAACTGCAACACCATGTTTGGTGAACTTCGGCAAGACGGGGAGGCGAGGACTGTGTTGGCCAAGTTGAGGAGAGCCCTCCAGAGAGAGACTTTGATTGGGGTGTACTGCCCGGCCCACGTTTTGCACAACTGCATCCACCACGGAGCAGACGCCCTGGAGGTGGACATAGAGAACATCGTCCTGAAGATCTACCAGTACTTCCACATATACGCAGTGCGGACCGAGCCCCTGCAAGAGTACTGTGAGTTTGTGGAGGTGGAGTACAAACGGCTGCTCTCCCACAGCAAGACCCGGTGGCTGTCCTTGTTCCCGGGCATCACAAAGCTGCTTCAGATGCACTCGGCCTTGAAGTCCTTCTTCTTGGGCCAGAGCAACCCGCCCACCGTGCTCAGGAGCTTCTTTGAGCACGAGTTCAGCGAGCTCTACCTCTGGCACATGCACTCGCTGATGAACGCCTTCCACTTACACATCGAAGAGATGGAACGGGAAAACAACTCCATCGTGGAAGTGATGAGGACGCTGGACTCCGTGCACACCATCCTGCTCGACCGAAGAGCTCAGAACTTCGTGTCCCTGACGGTGAAGGGGATGCTTGCGGACAAGCGCAAGGAGGGGCTGGAGGCCGAATGCGACGCCTTCTCCGATGCAGTGCATCGCCTCTACAGCAACTGCATAGACTACCTGGAGATGTGGATGGCGTCTCTGCAGGAGTTCTCCTGCTTCGCCTGGATGGCCCTAAGCGACACACCAAGCTGGGGTGACGTGGAAGCATGTATAACGTACTTAATTGAAAAGGGTGTAGAGGTTGATGACATCAAGTGCTTTGATCAGTTCAACAATTTGAAAAAATTTGTGGAAGCTTCCAGTGATGAAGAAGAGTTTCAGCATCTGCTTTCACATCAAAAGTGGACCAAATACTTCCTGAAGGCTAAAGTCATTGAATGCTATTCAGAATTGTTAAAAATTGCCCAGTTCTTCTTCGCAATTCCCTCCCACAGTGTAAATATGGAATGGAGTGCTTCTTTTCGTTGATACAAAGCCAGGAGGTCAAGGAAAGGACCTGCTTGAAAGGCCTACCATTAACTGTTGGAAACATTTTTGTGCATGCTTTGCTCTAAAGAGACATGCACATGCACACCACAGAAAAAGACTATTTGTCTTTTGGGGTGTACCATCTGCACACAGTAGATCTTTAGGGTATCATCTATACTTTGAAGTATCAGTTACAGTTGTTCTGTTTTGGTCTTTAACCTCATTACTGACTCAGAAATCTTTTCATTGAATCAGGTTTGGGATTGATAGCAAAATTGAAGGGAAAAACATTTTTTTCAAGTTACTTTTACTTTTGAAAGCAGTTTGCTATGTCATGAAGTTGGCAAGCTCACAGGCTAGCACAGAACAAGATGTTCTGCAACCTGTGATCTTCTGCCTGCTGTAAAGGTTTAATAAGATCTGAAAAATACCAGTCTTTCATGAGATGAGATTTCAATCCATTTCCAAGCTAGAGCTTTTAACTCCTTAACAGCTGCACTGATGGATAAAAACCCTTTAAGTTATTTTACCAGTGAGTGCTTCCTTGAAAAGAGTTTGAAGGGGCTTTAGGGCAAGAAAACCCCCATTTCCCCCCCCTCTTTTTGCCCCTGGAGAAATCTGGCAAAAGCAACAGCCACATCTGGCTTAGAAAGTCAATTTCTGGTTTATGAGCTAAATAATTAGCCAGAAGTTATAGAACGCCCCTCATTCAAAGAACATCTGAGCAACTAAGCCAAGCAAGACAAAATAGAGGCTACGGATGAACCACCAACGCTCTGAATCTCTTTAGAAACCCATCAAACCCAGAGAGAAGATTCCCAGCGCCGTATGATGGACCTTGTGTGAGTATCAACAGGGAACATTATTAATGAAGAATCCCTTTAATAAAATGACATGGTACTCAACCACAGTATCAGGCCTGGGCTCAAGCAGTTCTGCAGTGCGGGACTGATTTTGCTGGCTGAAGACTAGGAGAGGTCATTTAATCACTAGTCAAATCCTCAAAATGAATCAGAAGAATGGCAACAAGTGCAACATTCCAAAATAAAAAAAGAGAAAAGTAGGCATCGTTTTACTTTTTTAAAATTGTCCTTCATTCACCAAATTAGTAAAGTAGTCTAAATATAGATTTAAATAAATAAGCTTGTTACAAAATCAATTGCAATTAAGTATTTGAATTTAAAGTGCTCCGATCCCCATTTCTTGCTTCTCCACACATGTTAATATTCATAGATACTAAAAATCTGTGAAATGTAGAGATTATCAACATTGAAATTAACGTCTTGATTCAAATCATCCAAAGGTTTAGAGTGATTTTCCGCAAGCCCTTCATGAGGAGAGAAAGTTAACGTCCAGAATAAACCTAGAAAGAAGAGAGAGAGGGAAAAGTGGCTTAGATGGAAGGTGGGAAAAAATTAGAGGTAAAAATATTTTAAAAATGAAATTGTAACAATGGTCATTAGCAGTTAACTGGAGTTGTATTACATACTTGGAGAAAATCACAAATGGAACGTTTTGCTGATTACAGTGTTACACGTGCAAACTTTATAGCAAAAGAAAAAAATCATTTTCATTCATGTTTAACATCTGCCTTTGTGGCTAGCTGTATATGATAAGAATTGAATACAGCAGAAGGCACCAAACTCGAAAGGCCCGTCAGTGAAAACTTAATTTCAGGCATTCCAGATAGCTTAGGTTATAACTGTAATCCATCGTGACAAAATACTTACTGCTTACTTATTGATAATATAGACAGCATCACCGCCAAATGGATCTGTAACTGGCTGGCAAACCACATTCAGCATGTACTCCTCAACAGAACTACATCTTTATGGAGAGAAGTATGAAGTGGTGTACCCCAGGAGTCTGCCTTAGGCCCAGCATTCTTCAACACCTGGATAACAATTTAGATGAGAGAATAGAAGGAGAACTCATCAAATTTGCAGATGACACCAAGCTGTTAAGAACAGTCAGCACTTCAGAAATACACTTCAAGATTCAGAAAGAAGTTGAAAGACTTGAACACTGGCCCCTAGCTAACAAAATGCAATTCAGTAGCGAGAAAAATAAGGTTTTACACCAAGGCAAGAAAAACCAAATGCACAGGTATAGAAAAGGCGATACCTGACTCAGCAGTAGTAACTGTGAGAGGGATCTGGGAGTCCTAGTAGACAACCACTTAAGTATGAGCCAGCCATGTGCGGCAGCTGCCAAAAAAACCAACGCAGCCCTAAGCTGCATCAAGAGAGGGACAGTGTCAGGATAACAAGAAGTGCTAGTATTGCTTTAATACTGCACTGGTCAGACCACACTTGGAATGCGGTGTCCAATTCTGGTCACCAGGATACAAAAAAGATGCTGAGACTCTGGAAAGAGTGCAGAGAAGAGCAACAAAGATGATTAGGGGCCTGGAGGCTAAAACGTACGAAGATGGAATTGGGTCTGTCTAGTTTAATGAAAAGAAGGACCAGGGGTGATGTGATAGCAGCATTCCAGTATTTGAGAGGCTGCCACAAAGAAGAGGGAGATGATCTTTTCTCCAAAGCATCTGAAGGCAGGAGAAACAACAGATGGAAACTGGTCAAGAAGAGATCCAACCTAGAACTAAGGAAGAATTTCCGGACAGTGAGAACAATTAATCAGTAGAACGGTTTTTTCTCCAGAAGTTGTGGGTGCTCCATCACTAGAGGTTTCCAAAAAGAAATTGGACAGCCATTTGTCTGGAATTTGTGTAGGGTTCTGCTTGAATAGGGATTTGGACTAGAAGACTTCCAAGATTTCTTCCAATTCTGATATTCTGTGTTCTATTCTGTATTCTCCTTGCTCATCTGGCCACGGGAATTATACATTTGGAAGACAGTGGGCCTGTTAAAGAATGTGTATTAGTTAAGAAGCTGGTTCAGAAGCTTTAAAACACATCACTGTGTTTTAAGCAGCCAGTAATGTAAAGGGTGGTTATTGTGGGATGGTTAATCCTTTCTGCATTGTTTCTCGTATGTCGTGTGTGTACAATTTTATTAACTCAAATTATTGACTAAACCTGTTTATGTGGCTTTACATAAAATAAATGCGAAACCATAAAAAGAACCCCCAAGAGGACCACGAATCAAGTTCAACCTGTGAATGCAAACTCCTCACTGTAATCTGATTGGGTTAAATGTACGTACAAGCAGGGAAGGAGTATCTATACCAGGTTTTATGGGTGTTTATGAACACAAGGTAGCTGACTAAGGTGTCGGTGGATTTGCAAGCTGGTTTGAGTCCTCAGAATAAATACATTTGATCATTTCTACTTAGATGACTTTTCTCTGTAGGACCTGCAAGTCAAAAAGGGAGGGAAGGAAAGAAGGAAACAAACAAACTGAAATGCTGGCTTTTTGTGTTAGAATCCTTTACAGGAGAGGTATTTCCACATCAAACACCATACAAAAGAGTATAAAAACTGCCTGGGCACCAAAGGAAAAACAGCCCTGCTGAAGGCAGACAAGGATAAAGCCAGTGTGGAAAAAAGCAGATCTGCTTCCCTGAGCTCAGGGCAGGAAGCGGCTTCTAGCAAAGCGGATCCAGAGGATGAGTCACCGGCTCCCCAGAGGCCTCTATTAGGACACCAGACCTGCTTCTGATGCTATCTGGGACTCGGATCCCGCCTGACTATGACACAGTCAAACAGGAAGTGGTGCGTGATAAAAGGGAAACAACAACACTCTGTTCAGCCCCTGCCTGGTTTCGCCTGCTGGATTCATACAATATCCTAACTTCCAAACCCAGGTTGCTGACATGTAATGGCTCTGTCCCCAAAACGTGTCACGTCCCAGGTAAAGAACATACTGGCTTAAGTACAGGTAGTCCTTGTACAATAGTTTGCCTAGTAATCGTTTGAAGTTACAATGGCACTGAGAAAAGGGACGTAGGACCATTTTTCACACTTAGGACCATTGCAGCATCCCCATGGTCACGTGATTTACATTTGGTTGCTTGACAACTGACTGACATTTATTTATTTTTTTTTATAACAAATTTTATTGGTTTTTTAACTTTTACAACAGAATGCTTGAGATACACTGTGGTGGCTGGGTGATCAATCATCCAGAAACAAAATCATATAATACCTCGAGTAAATACATTAAATGTTCCCTTTCTATTTCCCTCAAATAATATAACCTATTTAACATAATCCATTTCTACATTACATTTTTATAAATTCTAGTGTTTTTGAACTTTATTAATTTACAGTTACCATAGTCCAATTTAATCTTAGACGTAGATAAACATATTATCACTTCGGGTATCCCTTCTAAAATACAAATCCAGATATATTCTAATTCTTAATCTCATAAATAATTGATTTTATCACAAATCTCTCTTATTTCTTCAGATAGCATTTAAATCTCATCCAAATAGTTATGTCTAAAAAAAAAAAGAACACACCTATTATTACACAAAACATCGTCTTACTAACTTAACACAATTAATTGTTAAATCAATCTGAATCTCTAAAAACCTCTTTAATATTCTTGTTCTCATTCCATTACAAAATAATTTTCATACAAATAAACATGGAATTTCAAAACATACATTCTTACTCTGTTGAACATATATGTTCTAATAATCACAGATTTTCAACTCTAAATCTTAATCCTTAATTCAATCCGTATTTCTCAAAACCTTTTTAATCCATTACATACAATTTTAAATTTCTCTTTTTAGTCTTATTCTGGCTTTCTTTTTATGCCAAGCAGGTTTCCATAACAAGGCCTCTGTTTCAGCAAATAGATCTCCCATTATTGCTTGTAATGTCATTTGGGTCAGTAAAAGACCTCCCATCCTCTGTTTTTGATGCCTGGCTCCTGTCTGCTGAATAAAACACTCGATCATATCCAATTTTATAGTTAGTAGTTGATTATCAAAGTTGACAACTGAATGACATTTATGACGGTTGCAGTGCTCCAGGGTCACAGGATCCCCTTTTGCGACCCTCTGACAGGTAAAGTCAATGGGGAAGCCAGATTCACTTAACAACCATGTCAGTAATTTAACAACAGCAGTTATTCACTTAACAAATGTGGCAAGAAACATTGTACAATGAGGCAAAACCTAACAAATTTCTCACTTAGCAACATAAATTTTGGGCTCAATCTTGGTCTACCTGTACTGGGAACTAGTTTCTACAATATACTGAACCAAAAATGATTCAATCTCATTTTAAAGAGAACCATAGAAACAGAGTTGGATCATGCCATCCAATCTGATTTGTTACGTGTAGAAAGTACCTCTGGCAAATGAGCTACACAAGTCCCCCCCCCCAACAATATTGTACAATATTCATTTCTGATTCATAGGTTAAGTTCCTATAACACATCCAACTTGGTTCCTGTGTTACATAATTTTCTGGCTTTGCCCAATATAAACTGGGCTGAGCTGGTGCACCTTTGCTAAATCATATACTCAACCTAATCCTGGTTAAAACTGGGGAGGATTAGCATGGGCTGTGAATTCAGGTGTGTGTTCTGGGACTAACCTAGGGGTAGGCAACCTTGGCTCTTTTATGACTCGTGGACTTCAATTCTCAGAATTCCTGAGCCAGCATAGCTCAGCGGTGGAAATCTCTCCCTTTCCCCTCAGCATGGCTGGCTCAGGAATTCTGGGAGTTGAAGTCCAAGAGTCATGAAAGAGCCAAGGTTGCCCCTAAAGATGAGCAAACCTATCCTGTCAAGGGGAACCAGTAACTTGGTTTGAAGGGGAAATCCTCTTCAGTTAACTACGGGCAAATGTTTGGGCAGCCGTCTCCAACACACTCCAGCTCTCTGTCACATCCCAATCATCTTTATAATCTGCAGATTGAGAGACATGCAAACTGGGAGGTGAATTATGGTGCACCTCACCCTTAGCAGAGATCAGGAATGCTGCCTCGTGCCCTGCATCCTCTGGTGAGTCACCACGAGGTGATCTGCAGAAGCGATGACTGTAAAGGTCATCCCTCAAACCATACCCGAGCTACTGACTGCAGCCGGGCTTCGCGCTCCATCATGGAGAGGAAGAACAGCAGGAAGAACACAATTTTGTCATGTTTGTATCCCTCCCTTGAGTCCCTGAGTCTTGCAAACTGCTGTACAAGCACTTCAGGAACATTCTCCATCTCAGTCAGAATAGCGCTGGAAGGGACCTTGGAGATCTTCTAATCCAACCCCTTACTCAAGCAGGGAAGCCCTATACCATTAGGTTGACTCCCTCCTCCTCGTGGCAGCCCCTCAAATACTGGAAGACTACTATCACCTCCTCAACTGCTTGTAGAATTTTTATCTCCAAGGTGCAAACAAAAATAAATGCCGGCTATAGAAGAGCCTGCGGTAAACAGCTTGGAGCTTTGTGAATTTAATGCAATGGTTCTGTGACAAAAAATTGTAATTATGCCTTTTGGTGAACCAGCTGTTCCCCTTCAAACCGGCCTTATAGTAGTAAATTACAAAAAGATAGAAATACTCACCTTCTCCTGGTTATTGTCCCAAAATCAGGAACCTGGCTGTCCTAAACAAGGTAGTTTGTTGGAGCCAAATGAGGCACTACACAACCCTCTTTTTTAAAAAAAATGACAGAAAACATTTTTAAAAAAAACAAAAAAATCAGAATGTAGCAAGTTGAGAGGAAAGGATTAAACTTCCCCTTATTGTCCAATCTACTAGAATGGGCAGCTGTATTAATAATGCCTTTCCTATACATTGAAGTCTGGATAAAAGCTCTATTACATTATTCATTTTTTAAAAAGGTGTTCTAGTATCACTTTACTTACTCCAGGGACCTAGTTGAGTCCACTAGAATTTGGTCAGGCCTTACTACTACCTGGATGAGAAATCAGCAGGAAATTCAAAGGCTGTGGCTAGACGGGGAACTGGAAAAACCTGAAAAAAATGCAGTAGCAAATCACATACTAATGCCAGGAAACGCCACGTAATAAACAGGACTTGGAGCTTGATTGAAAGAAGACTTTATTACTTTTTATGCAGGTTTTCCCTGAGCGGCTTTAACTATGCTTGTGACTTACCCCCAGTCATGGCAAAGGTACTATGCAGCTGATCTTGAAAAACTGAATAGGGTTAGACCTGGTTAGCACCTGGATGGGGGACCATGAGGAAATCCCAGCTGGGGGGGACAGCTTAGGAAGTTAGAAAAAATAATTAGAATAGAATAGGAATAGAATTACAGGATAGAATAGAATAGAATAGAATAGAATCTGGAAGGGACCTTGGAGGTCTTCTAGTCCAGCCCCCCACTCAAGCAGGAGAACCTATCCTACCATCATGGAAAGCAGCTGGAGCATACTTCTTCTATGGTTTTGACAAGAAATCTGGGCACATGCACAAAATCTAGCTGCATTTGGAGACTTAATTATTTGCAATGGTGGCGACTATCTGTAGTTTGGGTGTAAGATGAGGGTGGAGGTTCGTTCTCCGAGCTTGTGGGTTGGTTTCTGAACGTTTCATTACCAGGCCAGGTAACATCTTCAGCGGAGTTTAGGGGGTGTCAGTTTCAGTGTTCTTTTGCTTATAGGAATCTGTGTAGTCAGTAGGTGAAGATGTTACCTAGCCTGGTAATGAAACGTTCAGAAACCAACCCACAAGCTCGGAGAACAAACCTCCACCCTCCACTTAATTATCTTTAACTCTTGCTTTCATTAAGTCCGCAGGTTATAAGCAGATTTCCTAAAGCAATACTAGTCTTTTTCAAACCGGTCTTAAGCATTTAAACGGAAGGCAGAGGCTCCTTAATGTGTGAACGCTTGGCACCTTTCAGAACGGCAAACTCCAGAGGTTTGTGGAATTTTACAAGAGGGCCAGGTCTAGAAATTTGTAGCAGCAGCTGCCCCCCTCTGGTGGACCAGGTGGGGAACAGCAATGAGGATCCTCATGATCGTATTTGTAAACAGTTCAACTTCACCAGTAGCATGCCCAATAATGTCAATCACAGCTGCCCCTTAGTACCATGATTCACATCCTTTTCAAAATAGGTGTCAGACCTGCTGCAGCTGGGTCCCTCAGAAAGAAAGACCCTTGACTCCTTTTGGTTGAAGTGATAGGTACTTTTACTAAGGGTTGCTGGTTGCAGCAAAAGTAGGCTAGAGCTAAAGTCCCCGCACAAAAGATTAATCAGAATAGAGCTGGAAGAGACCTTGGAGGTCTTCTAGTCCAACCCTAAACCAGGGGTAAGGCAACCTTGGCTCTTTTATGACTCATGGACTTCAACTCCCAGAATTCCTGAGTCATAAAAGAGCCAAGGTTGCCTATCCCTGCCCTAAACCATTCCAGGCAGGTGACTGTCCAGCCTCTTCTTAAAATCCTCCAGTGTTGGAGCACCCACAACGTCTGGAGGCACGCTGTGGTTGCTTGTAGAAATTTTGCTCATTGTTTATCATCCTAATTTTGGTGTGGGGTGGAGGTATTACACACATGCACATTGGCCGGGTGGTGATTCCCTCCCCCTCCCTGTAACAACACAGCTATCCTATTTTATTAATATATAGACCTATCCAGTTCCTGTGAATGCAATGGAAGGTCACATCGCACAGTCAGCCTTAAAACACATTTTTGTTAATCTGAGCAGCTGGGTTTCTAGCCACAGTTAGTTTTGGCTTAGCCAAACATATGAATTTAATTAGGGTAGGCATAAAAGTGCAAGCAGGTAGGAAACAAATAAATTCAAAGGAATATAGTGCAGGTGCCTTTTTTTAATTCTTGTCTTTATTGCAACAACCCCCTAGATAAAAAGTCAATAGATGGACAAACACAATCCAAACATGGATGCCAGGAAAAGACACATTGCAGTGTTTGTTTTAAACAGGAAAAAAAAAACACTTTTTTTTTCCAAATGGAAATTCAAAGGGCATAGAAACCAGCCAGATGCATTTCTGTTGGCACTGGACAAAGAGGAGCAAGCATCCACTTGGAGGAAAGAGCCAAAAAAAACCAGCACACAACTCTCAAGATGCAGAGGAAAGAGGAATGAAAAGACTCTCCCCTTTTCAAATACACAATACATTTGCAAAAAAGAAAAACTGTAATTTGCTCATTCTGCCCCACAGAACAACTTGGGTGCCTTCCTTCCCTCTTCCAAAGGTTTGAGCTATAAACACTGTAATTCACAGACAAGATGGGGATTGTGGGAGATTCCTTTTTTTCCTGAAAATCATGCAGAAGCAGGGAGAAATCAGCAGTTGAGGATTACGACTCACGGTCAAATGAGTCTGGGAAAACTGTAACCATGGCACTATTGTGGCAGGGAGAACGGATCTCTTACAACAGTTCTGCTGCATGCCGAAACAAACTCAACATCTGGGGTATACGGTGGCTTGGTACATTCTGACAGCCCCAACCTGTATAAGACTGAGCACAGGAATGAAGTCTGACACTGTAAGGAAATATACACAGGAGGGGTTGGAGATAGAGGTAGACGGCAAGTAAAGGCAGAGTCAAGGATGCTGGCCTTTGAGTCACCTTGCCCCAAAGTGGCCTGGTCCCATTTCTACCCCCCGGAACAAAACGGGGATCAGCCCTGTTCCAAGTTCTCAGCTGCCCGTACTGCTGAGTAGGAGGTAGGGGCGTTTGACAGCTGGCGGCCGAAGAAGGATGTGGTGCGTCGAGGTTTCACCCTCTTGATCTCTTTCCCTGGAGAAAGGAGAGAAGCGTGCACACAGATAATTAGAGCTATATCAACTCAACAACGATCAGCGTCTGGGTTCACACATCACAGCCTAACCAGGGTTTGTTGAACACGTTTCGGTTGGTGCACAAAGCCAGGAACTATAATTTACAAATCACATTGGCCCGGAGTCATGCAATCTCCAAATAAAACATTTAGTCCCTGTGAGCACACTGGGATTTTCGACAGCCTGTTACAAATTTGGTTTTCATTTTTTTTTTTTAAATTCTAGGGACAAAGAAATTGCTAATCAATTTCTTCCAACCTCATTCTCTTGGACACCCATACTGATTATGAATCTTTACAACTTTATAGCCCTACGTGTAAGCCTTACTAACATAATTATTGCATATTTTTAAACAATGACTTTTAACATATTTCTGGAAGGCCTCATTAGTTTTCCCCCCCTTTTATAATGTTGAATAACTGATATGGTGGATATGGCCCATTTATCACATCAAGCTATGTTCCCTCTGTGTCTTTCAGCTTTCTAACACCATACCTCACTTTTATTGTGTTTTTATGGATGGCCCTGTGGAACTTTCAACAAAGCCTTGAACATTTCATTGTTATTTTCCACAAACACCTTCAGCTTCCCTAGACAATGCAGGCAATACTGACTATGCTTAAAACTAGGATTTTGCTTTTCAGCACATCAATCTTCTTATCCCAGTCACCAGACTAGATACGAACGAGTAGGTAGCTCAGCGGCTACTACCTACAGTTAATTTCATCCAAAGAAGAGACCAGCTGGTCCAAATTCAAAGAGTCATTTAGTTCAGCCCCATTTCTCACCAACAGGAAAAGGAAAAGAGCAATTCTCTATGCTTCGTATCGCCCATATTTAGTAACTAAATATGTCCTAAGCAAAGAAAGTTCTAGTGAGCTGACCTAAATGATTAATGCATTTTCCTAAGAAGAATGCTGTTGGATGAGGCTAAGGAGAGATGCAACTGAGTATCGTGTTTCTTAGAAAGGAAACCTGCTCAGATGCAAATGTTATAAGTATTTGCACTGGCAATGTCTGCTCCAAACTCTCTCTCTCTCTCTTTTCACCAGCTTACCTTCCTCAACATAGTCGATGGTGGCTAAACGCTGGATCCGGCTGCAGAGCACACTGCCCTGTCGCTGAATGCTGGGAGGCTGCTGATCAGATGTGGGGACTGCAGCCGTGGCGGGCTCTGAATCCAGCCCCCTGGCAGACCCGTTCAGCTCAATACAATATTCAATTAGACTACTCATCAGTTCGGCCTGTGAAGAGAGATGCAGGTCCATTTAATACAGCATCGCCTTTTTTGAAACGGCACCTTCCAGGCAAGTTAAAAAGGGACTGATTCAGCCTAGGATGCTAGATGACACACTGCATTAGCAGTACTTTTTTCCCAGTTAGTTGCATTATGGGAATAAAAAAAACCTCCCACTGTTCTGTTTTATCTACTTAGGACTTGGACCCCCTAAAACCAACCAGAAGCTGGAGAGAAAGAGCAACTGAATATGCAAGACTCTCCATTACGGAACTCACTGCTGAGATTTGCCCACACAAAACACACTTCACAATCCTGAGTGGCTGCAATGGCTGGGTAGAAAAAAAAAGGAGGAATTCGTGATCTAATGAAGCCTTAGCCAGAGTTCTCCTGTGCAAAAGCTCACGGCCCTTCTTGGAAAGAGCAAGCAGGATGTCTGCATTCTCCAAATGCAGTCCTCATCCAGTTCTCACCATTAGGTAACCGAAAACATGTCACACGATCTGCATGGAATGTCTAACCGGGGAAGCAAAATGTGGAATGGAATGGAATGGAATAAAATAATTAGAATAGAATAGAATAATTAGAATAGAATGGAATGGAATGGAATAGAATAGAATAAGCAATAGGATATAGAATGGAATGGAATGGAATGGAATGGAATGGAATAGAATAGAATAGAATAAGCAATAGGATATAGAATGGAATGGAATGGAATGGAATGGAATGGAATAGAATAGAATAGAATAGAATAGAATAGAATAGAATAGAATAGAATAGAATAGAATAGAATAGAATAGAATAGAAAGCAATAGGATATAGAATAGAATAGAATAGAATAGAATAGAATAGAACAGAATAGAATAAGCAATAGGATATAGAATGGAATGGAATAGAATAGAATAGAATAATTAGAATAGAATGGAATGGAATGGAATGGAATAGAATAGAATAGAATAATTAGAAGAGAATAGAGAATAGACAACAGAATTGTTTATTGACCAAATGTGATTGGAAACACAGGGAATTTGTCTCCGGTGCATAAGCTCTCAGTGTAAAACAGTAAATAATAAGTAAACGGCACAGTTGCTGCAATTATATCATATAAAAGATAAACGTAATTATTTTTAGCAGACTGCGCAAACCTACCCTGCTTGGATAGTTCACATTTCAACGTTCAGGTAGTCCTCAACTTACGACCACAACTGAGCCCAACATTTCTGTTGTGAAGTGTTTTGCCCCACTTTATGACCTTTCTTGCCACAGCAGTTAGGTGAAAGACTGCAGCTAATGAGTCAGTAACCTGGTTATTAAGTACCTCTGGCTTCCCCACTGACTTTGCTTGTCAGAAAGTCACCAAAGGTGATCACGTGACCCTGGGACACAGCAACGGTCATAAGTATGAGCCAGTTGCCAAGCATGTGAATTTGGATCACGTGACCATGGGGCTGCTGCAACGGTCGTTAAGTGTGAAAAATGGTCCTAGGTCACATTTTTCAGTGTGGTGGTAACTTTCAACGGTCACTAAATGTTTAAGTCAAGGACTACCTGTATTTGACAAACCAGAAAATAGGTTAATTGTAATCTAACTTGTTACGTGGCCCACACACACACATAAAGCCCCTTAAGGTTTAACATCTCTCCCAGCGTGTACATACTTGCTTAGAGTAAATCTTGAGCAGTTTGTTGACTTGCTGGCCTTCGTTTTCCCCATCAAATTCCAGCCAGAGAATATGTTCCTCCTCGCTGGGAAACGTGTGATCCCATGACAGTTCCTGGAAGCGCAGGCCCAGCAGAACATACTGCAGGGAAGGAAGGAAGTTTTATTCAGGAGGCGAAATAATGGAAGGGCCTTTAATCAACTTTGTCCCACCCAGGATCCGGCCCTTTAGAACCCTCAGAATTTGAAAGAAAACCGTTACGGGTAGTCCTCGGCTTACGACAGGGGTGTCAAACTCAATTTCATTGAGGGCCGCATCAGCATTGCGGTTGCCCTCAGGATGTGTGTGACCAGGGTGGGTACGGCCTACTGGGTGGGTGTGGATGGAGTGGGTGTGGCCTATTGGGTGGGCGTGGCCAGCTCTACATGGTTCCCGTCAAGGGTGCCTGTGGGGGCCTGGGCAGGAATGGGACAGATCTGAGGGTCTCTGGCAGAAGGGGGTGGGACCGCCAAGGCATGGTCCATTTCTTCATTCCTCACAAAGGGTGACACCTCCCCAGCATGCACCCAGGGGACGGGACCAATGCGGCAGGGGCCGGTTCCTCGCTGTTTCCAGACGGCCTTGTGGAGCTAAGACCGAATGTGTTTCAGCATAGATGGCCACCACAAAATTGTACCTTGGCTCCCGGCCGGCCTGGGCCAGGGCCAAGGCAGCGGGGGCCGTTCCCTCATTGTTTCCAGGATGGCTTCGCGGGCCACATGAAACCACTTCGCGGGCCACCTCCGCCCCCCGGGCCTTGTGTTTGACATGTCTGGCTTATGACCACAATTGAGCCCCAAATTTCTGTGGTTAACTGAGACATTGCTTAAGTGGGTTTCTGTCCTGTTTTACGACCTTTCCTGCCAGGGTTGTTGAGTGAATCACTGCAGTGGTTAGATTAAGTCACACGGTGTGTTAAATGGATCCGGCTTCCCCCCCGACTTTGCTTGTCAAAAAGTGGCAAAGGGGGGATCACGTGACACCCCCCCGGGGACACTGCCACCGTCATAAACACCAGCCAGTTGTCAAGCTTTTGAATTCTGATCACATGACCATGGGGATGCTGCAACGGTCGTTAAGTGTGAAAAAAATGGTTGCAAGTCACTTTTTTCAGTATCGTCGTAATTTCAAACGGTCACTAAATGAACTGTTGTAAGTCGAGGACTACCTGTACTTTCAGCATCACCAGGGCTCTGCTCAAAATGCACAACCTTCAACAAATAGACAAACAAAACAAATTGCTCTAGAGCAGTGGTGGCGAACCTATGGCATGTGTGCCAGAGGCGGCACTCAGAGCCCTCTCTGTGGGCATGCGCACCATGCCCCGGAGATGGCAACCATCCCTCTTCAACCAGCCACCTGCTAACTCGCCTAGGTCCCACATGGCCGGATGCATCCCAGCACCCATGCGCTTGCTGGCCTCTGTGTGGGGGGCCAATGGTGTCAGGCAGCAGCCGCCCCGGCGTCTGCCTCGCCTTGCTCTGCGACAATGGCTCCCCCGCCCTGCCTTGCCTTGCCTCACCCCGCAGGACGAGCCTCCTGCCCACCACCCCACCTGCCAGAGACCCCCTGGATCTCCCCCAACCCTGCCCGGCCCCCACAGGCATCCCTCCCCATGAGCAACATCAAGGTGACCACGTCTACCTTGGCCACACCCACCCAGTCTGCCATGAGCACCACAGCCACGCCCACCCAGTGGGCCACACCCACCTGGCACCCGGCGATACATAAGTGGGTTTTGGGTTGCAGTTTGGGCACTCGGTCTCTAAAAGGTTCGCCATCACTGCTCTAGAGATAGACATGCAACAGGGTTGCTGGATCACAACTTCCCCCAGTCCCTATGTAGGGTCCTCTGTTGGCCAATAGCAACGGCCCTTAGACTTATATACCACTTCATTGTGCTTTACAGCACTCTCTAAGCGGTTTTAGAGTCAACCTTTTGCCCCCAACAATCTAGGTCCTCATTTTACCGGCCTCGGAAGGACGGAAGGCTGAGTCAACCTTGAGCCAGTGGGAGTCAGCAGAATTAGCCTGCAGCACTGCATTCTAACCACTGCGCCACCACGGCTCTTCTAACTTATAAGCCGAACTTGTAAGTCGAATCCATAAAAGGGTGAAGAATCCCACCACCACCACCCCCCGTCTCAGGTTTACCTTCTCCTTGCTGTCAATGATATAGACGCCCTCCAGGCTGATGGCCACTATCACGGCTTTGCGTCCACTCCGATGCAGCAATCCCTGAACCGGCTTGTCTATTTCCCCAAAGAAGAAGGCACAGCTGCAGAGACAGGAGGCAGACAGAGAGAGCTGGGGTGTATACAACACCTGAACTCAACCAACCAGAATAGAACTGGAAGGGACCCTGGAGGTCTTCTAGTCCAACCCCCTGCTCAAGCAGGAGACCCTATACCATTCCAGACAAATGGCTGCCAAGTCTCTTCTTAAAAGCCTCCAGTGATGGAGCAGCCACAACTTCTGGTGGCAAGCAGTTCCACTGGTTAATTGTTCTCACTGTTAGGAAAGTTTCTCCTTAATTCCAGGTTGCTTCTCTCCTTGATTAGTTTCCATCCCTTATTTCCTGTCCTGCCTTCTGGTGCTTTGGAAAATAGGTTAGACCCCCCTCTTCTTTGTGGCAGCCTCTCAAATACTGGAAGACTGCTCTCATGATGTCCTCCTTAGTCTTTCTTGACTGGCCATTCCCAATTCCTGCAACCGTTCTTCCAATGGTTTAGCCTCCAAGCCTTTAAGCATCTTAGTTGCTCTTCTCTGTACTTTTTCCAAAGTCTCAATTCCTAGGGCTGGTGCACTTTAAGAGATGGAAAGTACCCCTGCCCGCCTATTAACCGAGTTGATGCTAGATGGGCTCTGCTAAGCCCATGTTCAGTTCAGTTCACCGGGATAGGGACACACTCTGCAGAATGCTCAGTCACCCTGGCCTGGAATGCTGGGTCTCGTATTCCAAGCTGTCTGGCAGCTGTCATGTACAGGTAGTCCTCAACTTATGACCACAACTGAGCCCCAAATTTATCTTGCTAAGCGAGACATTTGTTAAGTGAATTTGGCCCCATTTTATGACCTTTCTTGTCCCAGTTGTTAAGTGAATCACTACAGTGATTAAGTTAGTCACACGCTTGTTCAGTGAAACTGGCTTCCTTGTTGAGTTTGTCTGGCAGGAGGTTGCAAAAAGGGGATCACATGATCCCGGGACATTGCACGTGTCATAAATACGAGTCAGTTGCCAAGCATCTGAATTTTGATCCCGTTGCCACGGGGATGGCGCAACGGCTGCAAATGTGAAAAACGGTCATAAGTCACTTTTTTCAGTGATGTTGTAACTTTGAATGGCCACTAAATGAACTGTTGTAAGTCGAGGACTACCTGTATTGGAAAACTGCTGAAATATAAGGACATTACCTGTTCTATTCTGCTTTTTGTTGTTCTCATACCTCTCCCCTCTCCAAGGCTGCGGATGTCATCACTTGCTTGGGACATTCCCATTTCTCAGCCAGTTAGTTGCAATTATGGGAATAAATTATAAATTATGGGCTCTAAGATCACCGCAGAGGGGGACTGCAGCCAAGAAATTAAAAGACGCTTGCTCCTGGGGAAGAAAGCTATGGCAAATCTAGACAGCATACTCAAAAGCAGAGACGTCACCCTGCCAACAAAAGTGCGTATAGTCAAGGCCATGGTTTTCCCAGTTGCAATGTATGGCTGGGAAAGTTGGACCATAAGAAAGGCTGAGCGCCAAAGAATGGAGGCCTTTGAATTATGGTGCTGGAGAAGACTCCTGCAAGTCCCCTGGACTGCGAGACGATCAAACCGGTCAATCCTAGAGGAGATCAACCCTGACTGCTCTTTGGAAGGCCAGATCCTGAAGTGGAAACTCAAGTACTTTGGCCACCTCATGAGAAGGAAGGACTCACTGGAGAAGAGCCTGATGCTGGGAAAGATGGAGGGCAAGAGAAGAAGGGGACGACAGAGGATGAGGTGGCTGGATGGAGTCACTGAAGCAGCAGGCGTGAGCTCCAATGGACTCCAGAAGATGGTAGAGGACAGGAAGGCCTGGAGGAACATTGTCCATGGGGTCACGATGGGTTGGACCCGATTTCGCAACTAACAACAATGGGAATAAAAAAAATCCCACTGCTCTGTGGGAACCTGGACCCCCTAAAACCAATCACAAGCTGGAGAGAAACAGCAACTGAAAATGCAAGACTCTCCGTGGCAGAACTCACTGCTGAGATTTGTCAACACACTCCACACAATCCTGACTGGCTGCAATGGCCGGGTAGAAAAAGGAGGGATTCGTGATCTAATGAAGCCTTGGCAGAGTTCTCCTGTGCTTTGTGGCTGCATGGCCACCAAACCTACCCATAATAAGGAAGCTCGTGGCACTTTTGCAGGTAGGCGTGGTACAGCCTGAGCAGCGTGGCGTGCTCTTCACAAGCCCCTGCCTCCGGGACCTCACGAAAGGCCCGCAGGAGACCCTGCTCGTTGGTGGGCAAGCGGGAGCCAGCCCGTTTCCAAAGGCTGGCAAAGCGCTTGTGGCCTCTGTGGCAAACGTGGGAAGGCAAGAAGGAATCCAGCTTCTCTCTAGGAAGGGGGAAAAAATTAAGAGAAATTTAGCCATGCAATTGTTATTACTTGTAATCCGTTTCTGTTTTATCTAGGACAGGGGTCGGCAACCTTAAACACTCAAAGAGCCACTTGGACCCGTTTCCCACAGAAAACACTGGGAGCTGCAAACTCGCACATGCATGATTGAAGAGTTTAATTAAAAAGAAATAGAGGCTGTTGTGCATGAGTTCTCTCTCTCTCTCTCTCTCTCTCTCTCTCTCTCTCTCTCTCTCTCTCTCCCTCTCCTCCTCTCTCTAATCTTCTGCTCACCTGGCCAGCTGGCCTGACACTGTTCTCCGACAAGCTGACACACATTCTTATTGGGCTGGCTCTCTCCTGCCCTTGGTCTGCCAGTCCTCTCCCCCCACTGTGTGTGTGTGAGAGAGAGAGAGAGAGAGAGAGAGAGAGCTGCTGCTTCCTGCAGAGACACAGCAAAGGAGGAGCCCCGCCCAATAAGCTTGTCAGCTTGGAGAACAGTGTGAGGCCACTCTCTTTTTTATTTACACACACACACAGAGAGAGAGAAAGAGAGAGAGAGAGAGAGAGAGAGAGAGAGAGAGAGAGAGAGAAGGGAAGCGCAAGTGCCCCTCTCTGTCTCTCTCTCTGCAAATGGCGGAGGAGGACTGGGAGCCGCAGGAGAAGGCTCAAAGAGCCACATGCGGCTTCTAAGCTGTGGGTTGCCGACCCGTAATCTAGGACAGCTTTCTAATATAGTGCGCTACACCTGCGGTTATCTAACTCCAATCACACCCATCCCTTCTACTGGAACTACAAGCACAGGGATTTTTAAATGCAGAAATGATAAATAGAAAACACGAGGGCTTAATTGATATCACCCTACCCATTGTGTTTTATAAATTATGGTTTATGGCTTAACATGTTCATGGGACCCAGCCACTTGTGATTCACACCACAAGTCAAGCTTGACTTCTTGTTGCATGTTGCAATAGGACCTGAATTGTTGTTTGGGTGCCACCTACTTCAGGAAGGAAGCCGTGTGCTGCTCCGGACTGTAGGGGCCCAAGTTGATCCGGCACACCAGGGCTCCCAGCGCATCACAATCGGTGAGCTCACACGGATACCGTCCTCCCAGAATGTTGTACTTGGCCTCTTCGTACAAGAGCCGCAGGACGTCTTCATCCTGAATCTGGAGAAAAATCGAGACAGAATCCCACAACATCAAGCCTGGTACACGCAGAGAGTCCTCGACTTACATCCGTTCGTTCAGTGGCTGTTCAAAGTTACAACGGCACTGATAAAAGGGACTTGCGACCATTTTTCACACTTAACGACCGTTGCAGCACCCCCCCAGGGTCACGTGATCAAAATCCAGAGCCTTGGCAACTGGTTCCTATTTACGACGGTCGCTGTGTCCCACGGTCACGTGGTTTCCTTTTGCGACCTTCTGACAAGCGAAGTCCGGGGGGAAGCCAGATTCACTGGGGTGACTATCAACTGCAGTGCTTCGCTTAACAACCGAGGCAAGCAAAGTGGTAAAATGGGGCAAAACTCACATAACAGAAATCTGGGGCTCGATTGTGGTCGTAAGTCGAGGACTAAGTGTACTTGGAGGGGACTCCAGGGCAGGACTGAGAAGTTAAAAAACAACAACAATATCCATTTCCATGCTATTGTCAAGGAAATCACTTGGGCATTTTGTAAAGGCGGGATTGAATTGCTTTCAATCCCAAGGGAACTACATATCACGGCTTAATGTATCAATGAATCCCTTTTCTGCATCTCATCATATCCTGAAGATGAAATGAAGGTTTTTGCGATTCTATAATGACAAAAAGACAGCAAGCGACTCCAAAATAATTTAGCCCTGCCAATCCCTGAGTTTTCTATACCCTGTCACACATACCTCCCCCCAAAACAAACAAGAGAAGATAATGATTTGGGTAGAAAAATCCCATTTTGGGGGGGGGGATAACCGAAATCCCCACACCTCTGAGGTTTAAAGAAAAAAAAAAGACTTCTAAGAGCAAAGAAAATGAAGCCATCTTCAGCAAGGATGAAACGCTATTTGGGTTCCTGAAATGAAGCGTTGAAAACTTTTTGCTGCAGCTCCAACTGGCAACTACTCAACGGAGGGAGGGAGGGGGGGTATGCAATAAGGCTTGGAGGGCCACATCCTGCCCTGGGCCCGTCCGTCCGTGGGTTTTGCAAGGATGAGCCGGACTCTCCTTGAACTCACCTGCAGCTCTTTCCTTCTCAGATGAAAGATGTTTCTACGGAATTGAAGCGACGGTTCATCTGCGGGAAAGTCAAAAGAAGGATTTAAAATCCTGGCTCTCTTGGGAAGAATTCAAGAAAGGCCTGGCCGACACACACACACACGCACACACACACACACTTACGGGTAACAAAACGCCCCAAATGGAGACCTACGCTTTAGTCCTAGAACTGGACTATTTATTTTTATGTACTTTGGCAATGTACAAATCACCGTAGAAGAATACAGGTGGTCCTTGACTTACAGCAGTTCGTTTGAAGTTGCAAAGGCACTGAAAATGGCGAGTTATGACCATTTCTCACACTTAGGACCTTGGCAGCATCCCCACAGCCACGTGATCAAAATTTAGATTTAGCCTGGCAGCTGATTCGTATTTATGACCGTCGCAGTGTCCCGGGGGTCACGTGATTCCCCTTTTGCCACTTTCTGACAAGCAAAGTCAACCGGTAAGCCAGATTCACTTAACAACCGTGTCACTAACTTCAGTGATTCCCTTAACAACCGTGGCAAAAAAGGTTGTAAAATGGGGCAAAATTCACTTAACAAACGTCTCGCTTAACAACAGAAATTTTGGGCTCACTTGTGGTCGTAAGTTGAAGACTACCTGTAAATAAGTTCCACAAACCTCCAGCAACATAAACCACACAGCACAGAGGTAGTCCTCAACCTACAACCATTCATTTAGTGACTGTTTGAAGTTATGACTTATGACTGTTTTTCGCACTTGCAACCTTTGCAGCATCCCCACCAGGGTCATGTGATCAAAGCTCAGAGGCTTGGCAACTGACTCATACTTACGACCGTTGCAGTGTCCTGGGATCATGTGATCCTCTTTTGCGACTTTCTGACAAGCCAATCAGTGGGGGAAGCCAGAGTCACTTAACCACCCTTTTACTAACAACTGCAGGGGTTCGCTTAACAACGGTGCCAAGAGAGGTCGTGAAATGGGGCAAAACTCACTTAACAACCGACTTGTTTAGCAATGGAAATTTGGGGCTCAATTGTGGTTGTAAGTCAAGGAGTACCTCTACCATTTTAGAAGGCTTAGATAAACTGTTTTCAGGGCCCCTGTTTTCAGGAATGCTGAGAGTCTTTGGCACTACCGGAAGTTTGTGTGACAATCTAGCTCAGAGGTCCTCGACCTTTTGGGCACCAGGGATCACTGGTTCCGTGGAGAGGGGTTTTTCCGTGGACCGGGAGGGCGCGTGGTTTTGTGTGCTGCCTGCATCCCGCAGATGGGGCTTTGCTTGTTTGTGTGGACCGGTTGCTGGCATGCTGAGGCCCGGTATGGGTCTAGCTAGACCAGGGGTAGGCAACCTCAGCTCTTTTATGACTCATGGACTTCAACTCCCAGAATTCCTTAGCCAGCTATGCTATGCTGACTCAGGAACTCTGGGAGTTGAAGTCCATGAGTCATAAAAGAGCCAAGGTTGACTACCCCTGAGCTAGACTCTGTAGATCGAATAAGCCGATACCGAAATGAGGGGGGTTTTTCTGTTCCTTTTTAGAAAGGGTGCAAGCGCATCAGTGTTGTGCGCCAGTTGCGGCCTTTCCTGGACCAGGATTCCTTGCGCTCAATCGTTCAGTCCCTAGTGATCTCACGGCTGGACTACTGTAATGCATTCTCCATGGGGCTACCCTTGAAGAACATTGGGAAGCTATAGCTGGTGCAGAGTGCAGCAACGCGGGCAGTTTTGGGGGCCCCAAGAATGGCCCCTGTGACACCACTGCTCCGCCAGCTGCCTTGGTTGCCCGGCTGTTTCCGGGTGCAATTCAAGGTGTCAGTGACCCCCTTTAAAGCCCTCCGTGGCAGGGGTCCCGGTTATTTGAGGGACCCCCTCACTTCACTGGGATTGGCCCGTCCCACCCATGCCAGCAGAGGAGGCATCCTGCGGGTCCCATCAGTTCGATTATTCCGGCTGGCGGGGTCTGGGAGGGGGGCCTTCTCTGTTGTGGCTCCTGCCCTCTGCAACATCTTGCCCCCCCCCAACGTGATATTGGCCCCAACCTTCCTATCTTTTCTTAAGGGCCTAAAAACCTGGCTCTGCCAGTCGGCTTAGGGCCCCAGTAGGGGAACAGCGCAATGGAGGTCGTTGAGAGATCCCACCTGTCCCCCACTCCACCCCCATCCTTCCCCAGGTGTCTTTAGTTCTAAGGTTTAACTTTTTATGTTTTAGCTTAGGTGTAACTGTAAGCCGTAACTGTAAGAGTTAGGGTAAAACAGGTGGCCAATTATATATATAATAAAAATAGTCTGGGAATAGGCGAGAGGCTATAAAAGGAGCCGAAATTCTGCGTCCTACTGAGCAAGAGACTAAGTCAAAACTGGGGTGCTCTAGCCCAGCAGGAGACATGGCAACTTTTTTTACACACTTAGTCTGATTGAGCAGGAAGAATAAGACAACCACTTGTGGATTATCCATCCTCATGCTGGAGAAGCAGCATTTGCTGCAGACAGAGAGAGAGCGAGCACAAGTTGGACAGCTAATGAGCAAGCGAGCACGAGCTGACAGCTCGGTGGCCACGCCCACTCAGTGGCCACTCCCACCTGGCACCCGGCGATGCATAAGTGGGTTTGGGGTTGCAGTTTGGGCACTCGTTCTCTAAAAGGTTCGCCACCACTGTAATATATATATGTAAGTTATTTCTGCCTTGAAGACACCTGCAGGTAAATGCCAAATGCTCCTGTAACACTCAAATTCTGCAGCTGGATTCACGTGTGAATAACATGCTTGACCCTTAACCTGGCTTAACAAAAGTCAAGGAATGCACTCATGTGATACTCAAACCAATAAACCTTACTCTCCCTGAACCGAAGGTTGGGGGGTCACACAAGAGGCTAGAACTACCCAACTTCAGCTACTCCAGCACATTGCACCACGTTGAACGGTAGGTGCAGAACTGCAGCAAAAGAACAGTGCTTTTTTCTTTAGGATTAGAGAAAGGACGTTTGCGCGTGTCACGGAGATGCCCCCGGAGATGCCAGCACCTTCAACAATCTCATCCACAGAGCAGCTGGTGAAGCGGAAGAGCAGATCCTGCCACTGCCGGCAGATCTTATACGGTTGGTGTTTGGGCTTCAGCTGAACCTCTGCAAGACAGAAAGAGAGGAGCGGATTCAGATGATGGCCCTTATAAGAGCACGCTTCAGCTGCGTCTCCAGTTGATGTTCCGTTTCACCCATCCTACTGAGTTTTAATGAGCAAAGACTCCTGGCTCATATTTTTTCCCCCCAAGAGTATACTTTACTGAGCACAAAGCGTTTACAGATTACAGCAAGTAGAATCTGTTGGCTCGGCTTCAAAAAGATGCAATTAACATGCCCTTTTCCATGGCCACACCCTTATTATCGGTCAATGTCCAATTAAAAGTTCTCAGGTGATTTTGGAAATGGACTCTGCGCTCCTGCCTTTCCCATCTCCACATTCCTTTTGCTGACCATGCATTGGATAGGTGAGGCTCCCAGTCAGGGCTTCAATCCGAAACCACCATCCCTTAACCACCCATATTCCAATCTCTTCCCTCCCCCACTCCTCCCCCCCCCCCGTTGCAAATGTCAGGCTGGCAAGATGTGATGCGAAGCATAATGCAGCCACGACACACGCTTCAATGGGGTCTCAAACTGTTTTTGCAAAGCCGAACAAATCCCAAGGGGACAATTGCAAGCCTGCAGAGCCAGCAAAATACCGAAGCAAGGTTACCACAATCCAGGTTTAGCAGGCTGCATTTACTGCCTCAAGGTTTGCACCTGGTGCAGGGAAGAGGATTGTCTGAGACAGAGCAAAGACTTCTATGGACAGGGCAAACCAGAGAAGAGCAACAAAGATGATGAGGGGACTGGAGGCTGAAATATACGAAGAACGGTTGCAGGAACCGGGCATGGCTAGTCTAGTGAAGAAAAGGACCAGGGGAGACATGATGGCAGTCTCCCAATATTTGAGGGGCTGTCACAGAGAAGAGGGGGGCCAACCTATTTTCCAAAGGACCTGAAAGCCAGATAAGGAACAATGGATGGAAACTGATCAAGGAGAGATTCAACCTAGAAATGAGAAATTTCCTGACATTGAGAACAATCAACCCATGGAACAGAAGTTGCCTTCAGAAGTTGTGGGAGTTTCATCACTGGAGGCTTTCAAGAAGAGACTGGAGTGCCATCGGTCAGAAATGGTGTAGGGTCTCCTGCTTGGGCAGGGGGGTTGGACTAGATGACCTACAAGGTCCCTTCCAATTCTGTTATTCTATTCTGTTCTATTCTATTCTATTCCATATTTTCTATTCTATTCCATTCCATTCCATTCTTCTTCTTGATTCTATTCTATTCTATTCTATTCCATATTTTCTATTCCATTCCATTTCATTCACCTATTCTATTCTATTCTATTCTATTCTATTCTATTCTATTCTATTCCATATTTTCTATTCCATTCCATTCCATTTCATTCACCTATTCTATTCTATTCTATTCTATTCTATTCTATTCTATTCTATTCTATTCTATTCTATTCTATTCCATATTTTCTATTCCATTCCATTCCATTCTATTCCATATTTTCTATTCCATTCCATTCCATTTCATTCACCTATTCTATTCTATTCTATTCTATTCTATTCTATTCTATTCTATTCTATTCTATTCTATTCTATTCTATTCCATATTTTCTATTCCATTCCATTCCATTTCATTCACCTATTCTATTCTATTCTATTCTATTCTATTCATTCAGCTTTGGTCTGGCGGCCTCCTGGCAACTGCTTGCCCTTCACATCCCTGTCATCTCAGCCAGTAAAGCTGCTGAGGCTCAACTACAGGGTGCAGCTCCAGGCCTCTTTGGGAAGGGTGGGAAGTCTGAGCCTTCGGAGACTTACCAAGGAAAGGGGAGACCAGCCACAAGGAAAAGATCTCGAGAGCAGATTCGGGCAGCTTCAGCACATCCAACACCATCCGATGCAACTCGTGAGCTGTGACGGAGGGCAGGTTGTCCATCGTTAGGCGCACCACAGTGTCATCGACAAGATAAACCAGGACATCCTGCGCTGAAGGGGAGAGAAAGGAAGAGTAAAAATAAAATAAAATACAGTTGTGGTATTCCCCCAGCACACAACCCGATGACTGAACTAACTCAGTTTTCCAGGTTCGCACAATTCCTTAAACAAAAAACAAATCCACCCATCACAAAAAAATGAACCAAACTTTGAACTAATAAAGCTTCTCATATTATGCGATTGCAGATCTTTCACAGAGGTGGTAGTTAAGTCTGGTATAACACCCAGGTGGGCAAGGACAGAACGTAAAGCAAAAGTCCGTTACTAAAAAATGTTTAAGAACACGGACAATCCTGAATAGGATTCGCACCTCACACAGCGGCGTCTGCCAGGACTCTCTGTATAAATGGGGCATAGTGTCCTCCCCTCAGTGGGGTCCCACGTCAATCTGTAGAGCACATCGTGACTGGCTGCAAGCTGAGGGCATATATCGGTCTGATACAGGCAGTCCTCGACTTACAACCACAATGGAGCCCAAGATTTCTGTTGCTAAGCAAGACATTTGTTAAGTTTGATTTTGGCCCATTTTGCAACCTTTCTTGCCGCAGTTGTTAAGTGAATCACTGCAGTTGTTAAATTGGTAGCACGGTTGTTAAGTGAATCTGGTTTTCCCATTGACTTTGCTTGTCAAAAGATCGCAAAAGGGGATCACGTGATCCCGGGACATTGCAACCGTCGTAAATGCGAGCCGGTTGCCAAGCGTCCAAATTTTGATCACGTGGCCGTGGAGATGCTGCAACGCTCGTAAATGTAAAAAACGGTCATAAGTCACTCTTTCAGCATCGTCTTAACTTCAAACGGTCACTAAATGAACTGTTGTAAGTCGAGGACTGCCTGTACCTGTTTTTTTTTTAATACGGTATAAACGGTGCTGTATTTCAGTGGTCAGATGGCCTAGTCATTGGTATTTGAATATAGATCTTTTTAACATTCATATTTGACGGTGTTTTACTAATCTTAGTGAAATGTTAATATATATTGCTAGTCCATGTATGATGCCCCATACAATAAACAAATACATTTAAGAAGATTTTTGTTTTCAACTCAGATCCTTTGGTGGCGGGGTGAGGGGGCAGGGATTTTCCTTTCACTCACCACGAGGACCAGTGGAAGAGACGCTACTTCGCTGAGACCCATGGTCCCCACTGGGGGGTACCATGAGTTTGTCCCCCTCCATCTGTAACCCAAAAGATAAGAAAAAAAGATTGTATGCTTGAGAACAGGCTAAACAGGCGCACATATTCAGTTCTAAGCCTAGCCAAAGGCAGAGGGCTTTGTATCAGGACATTGCTAAGCAATAAAAACCTACGCAACATGCAGCTACAAAAAGGGCTGGAGTCTCCCAAGTCCAGCTGACACCAGGCTATTCTACCTGGTGCAGATTACTTTCTTCAGTGCCTTTGTAACTTTGAACAGTCACTAAATGAACCGTTGTAAGTTGAGGACCACCTGTATTAATAGCAACAAATACCCATGATGTAGCAAACCTAATTGGACAGTGATTAATATTTATATGTTACTTATATGTAAGGGTATAGGTCTGTACATACGTTGTATATAGTATGTTTAAATGTGTGTTATGTATGTGTACACTTTGAGAGCAAGCAACCAAATTTCATTTTTTAATGTGTGCCATTGTGCCCACAGGAAAAAATGACAATGAAGGTTATCTAATTGGGATTAAGGAAACTCGGATCAAATAAAAAGGCTGAATCGCAATAAAGCTCACATCCTAAGGAAACAGGCGGGTGAAACCAGATGGAACAAAAACCGTGCTAGCACTGAAGATGTTCCCTAGTTGGGTAGTGAAACGTCTGCAAGAAAAGAGCCAAGCTCAGAGAGCCCCCAGGAGCCCCCATTTCTCCTCCTCCTCCTTTTCCAAAAAACCCCTTCCCCTGCAGCGCTGATGATGTTACCTAGTGTGGGTCGTGAAACGTCTGCAAGGAAACCACCCAGCTCAGAGAGCCCCCAGGACCCCACAGAACGAAACCCCAAACTTTCCTACCTCCTCTGCGTTTCCTTGTAAGCTTTTCTGAAGTTCTCCTAGGACCCCACCCTATCCACCATGACGTCACGCCATTCCGGTTAAATCATTGGCTGCTGCTTGCTCTCTCCCTCCTCTGCCCAGTGACGGCATTTTGGGAGGAAGTTAGGAAGGACGGCTGTACAGTAACAGGAAGTGAGTTTGCACATGCCGGATTGGAGGGGGGGGGAGAGGAAACTGGCCACGCCCCTCCGTTAGGTGCCGCCCCTTCCAGGAAGCGGCCGTGTGGGTGCAGCAGCACAAGGAGAACAATCCATTAGAATAGAGTTGGAAGGGTCCCTAGAGGTCTTCTAGTCCAACCCCCTGCTCAAGCAGGAGACCCTTCTCTCCTCCATTCTCCATCTCAGAATAACACAATAGGAAGGGACTCTGGAGGTCTTCTAGTCCAACCCCCTGCTCAAGCAGGAGGCCCTAGAGGCCTAGACCAGGGGTAGGCAACCTTGGCTCTTTTATGACTGGTGGACTTCAACTCCCAGAATTCCTGAGCCAGCCATGCTGAGGGGAAAGGGAGAGGTTTCCAAGCTGAGCCATGCTGGCTCAGGAATTCTGGGAGTTGAAGTCCACGAGTCATAAAAGAGCCAAGGTGGCCTACCCCTGGGTGGCTGTCCAAAGCGTGATAGGTTGAACTCCAGCCACGGGCAGCATAAATATTTAATAAACAATAAATGTCTCCCTGGTCTCGCTTGAGAGCAGGGATGGGCAACTAAGGAAATTTGACCGCCTGTGGACTTCAACTCCCAGAATTCCTCAGCCAGCAGGTGCCATGGTTGCCCAGGCCTGCTTTATTAGAGCAGGGGGGTCTCCAGCCTTGGCTACTAAGACTTGCGGACTTCAACTCCCTGAATTCCTCAGCCAGCACGACTGGCTGAGGAATTCTGGGAGTTGAAGTCCACAAGTAGTGGACTTAAAACAGCCAAGGTTGGAGACCCCTTCAGAGGAATTGTCCAACCCCCAACGGTTACCCTTGGGCTGCGTTTTATAACCCAAGTTATAAATCGCTAATCAATGATTAGCACTAATAAAACGTTGCACATATGGCCGAAGCAACTTTAAACGTTATCGGGCCACGTCTACTTTTGATTTGTTTTATTTGTTATATTGAAGAACTGCCCACCTCCCCTCACCGCACCCTGTAAAACAGGGGTCTTCATACTTGGCCCTTTCATGACTTGTGGACTTCAACTCCCAGAATTCCTCAGCCAGCATGCCTGGCTGAGGAATTCTGGGAGTTGAAGTCCACAGGTCTTAAAAGGGCCACGTTTGAAGACTCCTGCTGCAAAAGATATAAAGTCCCCCGTCCCCCCGCCAAGCATGCAAAACCCCGCTCCGGCCGCAGAATTCCAGAGCCCTGAGAATCAACGCGGGCGGGCCCCTTTGATTTGCCGCCCCCCACGGAGCTCTAATGACGTCATCGGAGAAAAGGGAGGGGGCCAGGCTAAACTAGTCAGTGCGCATGCGCTAGTCTGGGCCTCTCCCTCCCCGCTTTCAAGGCCTTTTCCGGGGCGGGGATTTGGAAAAGTCACTGAGCTGGCTGAGGAATTCTGGGAGTTGAAGTCCCCGAGTCGTAAAGTCGCTAAGGTTGGAGACCCGAAGGGGAAAAAGATGCTCTCGTATACGGCGCGTTGCGAGTGAGCGGCGGAGGGTCCCGCGTTTCTGCTCGGCTTTTGCTTGTTCCCAGGGGACCGGTGTCCTGAAGGTAGGTTGATCTCGTGTCATGAGCCACGGGTGCCCGACCTGGCCTGCATTCCCACGACACGTTAAACCCAGTGTCTGAATTGCTCCTTTTTTCTGCTGGCGGAATCCAGCAGGTACGTTCCGCTGTCAGTTGAGGAGCCCAACCGGGTTTATGCAAACAGACCTGCATGAAACAAAGATAAAGGCTTTGGGGGGGGGGTAAAAACGAGCTATTGATCTCATCCACCGAGCTGGATTCACAAAACATCCTGAACGATAAACGAAGCAAAGGCTTTTCAATGACCCCGATGGTGCAGAGCCAGAGAGAGGGAGGGAAATATGACAGTTTAGCCCAGGGTTAGGCAACCTTGGCTCTTTTATGACTCGTGGACTTCAACTTCCAGAATTCCTGAGCCAGCTATGCTGGCTCAGGAATTCTGGGAGTTGAAGTCCACGAGTCATAAAAGAGCCAAGGTTGTCTACCCCCGGGTTTAGCCTGTTTATTTATCACTGGATGGTTTGCAACCAAGGTTAAAAGGAACAAACTTCTGAGAATGCCCCTGCTCATTCTCACAGCGACCTAGTGACATGTACTATACAGGTGGTCCTCAACTGACGACCACAACTGAGCCCAAAATTTATGTTGCTAAGTGACAAATTGGTCAAGTGACTTTTGCTCCGTTTTACGACTTTTCCTGCCACACTTGTTAAGTGAATCACTGCGGTTGTTATATTAGTAAACCGGTTGTTAAGTGAATCTGGCTTCCCCATTGACTTTGCTTGTCAAAAGGGGATCAAGTGATCCTGGGGACGCTGCAACCGTCATAAACATAAGTCAATTGCCAAGCAGATGAATTTTGATGACGTGACCTAAGGATGCTGCAATGGTTGTAAATGTGAAAAACGGTCATGTCACTTTTTTCAGTGCCATTGTAACACCGAACGCTCACTAAATGAACTGTTGTAAGTCGAGGACTACCTGTACAGGTAATTCTCGACTTATGATCACAATGGTGGGTGCTCCATCGCTGGAGGTTTTCAGAAATAGACTGGACAACCTGGTAGACGGTTGGACTAGAGGACCTCTGAGGTCTCTTCCAGGCCTATGATCCTATATTGTATTCCTTCAAAGCCTGAACTTTGAAGTTCAAACTCTGCACTTTGTTTCCTGCAGGATCCCAAGGTTCCTTTTGAAGGCAAAATAATGTCTAAAAGAAAATGTCTGTTTACTGAGAAAACCAGGCGCAATTATCCTGATTTTCGCAAAGGTAGAGATGACTACGAAGCAGAGTGTTTGGTCTGCAAACCTGGCACGTTTGTGTCCGTCGCACATAAAGGTCCTGGGGATCTGGAGTATCACATGTCCTCTGACAAACACAAGAAGGCACTCAAAGCATACAAACGCAACAAAGCAATAACACGGGACAACTGGTCTGCAAAAACAGACTTTTTTGTGGATCCAGACAGTGAAACAGAGGATGCTATGACTGCGGGTGAGAGCACTTTAGCATTCCACACAGTCATGAATCACAGCAGCAACAAACCAAGGGATTGTAACTCTGTCTTGTTGAGAAAATTATTTTCTGATGCAGACCTAGCTCAAAGATTTTTCAGTGTCCAAACCAAAAGAGAAGGTATTGAAAATTGTGTGCTTGCCCCACACATAGATATTGTTGACCTAGAGGCCCTGGAAGAAGGCGGCATCCCTTTCTGTGGGGTGGCTATAGACGACAGCAATCACAGGGCCGTGAAAATGGTCCCGGTGCTCATCCAATATTACGACTACAGGAACGGCGGCTTGAAGACCAAACTGCTGGAACTTCAGGAAACGCCCACCGTGATGGGCGACACCATTTCGGACTATCTCGTCAAAGCTCTTAAGAAACATGGATTGCTCCAGAAATGCGTGGCCTTTGCAGGGGACAACTGCAACACCATGTTTGGTGAACTGCGGCAAGACGAGGCGAGGACTGTGTTGGCCAAATTGAGGAGAGCCCTCCAGAGAGAGACTTTGATTGGGGTGTACTGCCCGGCCCACGTTTTGCACAACTGCATCCACCACGGAGCAGACGCCCTGGAGGTGGACATAGAGAACATCGTCCTGAAGATCTACCAGTACTTCCACATATACGCAGTGCGGACCGAGCCCCTGCAAGAGTACTGTGAGTTTGTGGAGGTGGAGTACAAACGGCTGCTCTCCCACAGCAAGACCCGATGGCTGTCCTTGTTCCCGGGCATCACAAAGCTGCTGCAGATGCACTCGGCCTTGAAGTCCTTCTTCTTGGGCCAGAGCAACCCGCCCACCGTGCTCAGGAGCTTCTTTGAGCACGAGTTCAGTGAGCTCTACCTCTGGCACATGCACTCGCTGATGAACGCCTTCCACTTACACATCGAAGAGATGGAACGGGAAAACAACTCCATCGTGGAAGTGATGAGGACGCTGGAGTCCGTGCACACCATCCTGCTCGACCGAAGAGCTCAGAACTTCGTGTCCCTGACGGTGAAGGGGATGCTTGCGGACAAGCGCAAGGAGGGGCTGGAGGCCGAATGCGACGCCTTCTCCGATGTGGTGCATCGCCTCTACAGTAACTGCATAGACTACCTGGAGATGTGGATGGCGTCTCTGCAGGAGTTCTCCTGCTTCGCCTGGATGGCCCTAAGCGACACACCAAGCTGGGGTGACGTGGAAGCATGTATAACGTACTTAAGTAAGAAGGGTCTGGAAATTGACAATATGAAGTGCTCCTTTCAGTTCAACAATCTGAAAAAATTTGTGGAAACTTCCAGCGATGAAGAAGAGTTCCAACATCTGCTTTCACATGAAAAATGGACCAAATATTTTCTGAATGTCAAAGCTGCTGAATGCTGTTCAGAACTGTTAAAAATTGCACAGTTCTTCTTTGCAATTCCCTCTCGCAGTCTAAATACTGAGCACTTCTTCTAGTCTAGCGCAACTCCTGTCGACTATGGTTCAAACTTGCCTTGAAGGGTTTCTGGCCCCACAATAAAATAAAATTTTAGAGGCCCCTGTTGGAAAGTCAGCTGTTCCCTTTTTGATTTGCTCTAATGAGAAATACACATGTACCCAATGAGAAGAGAAAGATGGGAATAGTTTTTTTATTATTATTTTTAGTTTACAGTATTTGGGAATTTGTATAATGTTTTATCACGTGACATATTGAAAAAAAATCCATTGATGTAGATTTTTATTTAACTCATTCCTGTTGCGGTATTTTGGACTTTATGTTAGCTGCTATATATTCCTTTTGTATTTTTTTGCTATATAGGCAGAATAAAAGGCTTGGATGAATGTATTGCACATAATCTAAAGCACAATTGAAGATACTAACACACAGTTTATGGCTTAGCCTTAAGATCAAGCCAACCGTGGGTTATTCAAGCTACAATTAAACAATTCACAGCTTGATTTAATATGTACACCTCATTGATATTGCACCATTCATCAGTCTAGACAAGACTTCTCTGTTTTTTTGGATTACAACTATAATCTACCATCCCCAGTCAGCCTGCCATGGGAATTGTAGTCCAACATATAATTTGAGCTATATGAATGCAGTAGATGGGTCTATTATTGAGCCAATTAAAGATGTTGGGCAAACCCAGCCAGAGTCCCCCCATTAATCTGGAAGGCAAAATCCATTTTAGCAGCAGCTCAGAGGGAATAACAGTTTTCCACGTGAAAAGAAATAGAGATATACACGGACTCTGATGGCGTCTAGAAAATGTTGCACACTTTGTCTTGCAATTTTTCCTCAGGCGCCACCTCGGAGCGTCGCGCCCCCCTCACACTTTCGCGCCTTTTCTGACACGCGAGGCTCTCCAGGCCTTTTCCTCCCTCGCACTCACACGCGACTCGCGAGGCGACCGTGGGAAACGAGCCCGATCTCCACCCCTCCCTTCTCGAGGCAGGAAGGCCGGTAGAAGAGGGCTGCGGCTCGGGTAGGGGACCACGGCCCTTTTGTGATTGGTGGACTTCAACTCCCAGAATTCCTGAGCCAGCAGGAGGAAAGCGCATGCTCGCTCAGGAATTCTGGGAGTTGAAGTCCATGAGTCATAAAAGAGTCGAGGTTGCCTAACTCTGGCCTAACTATTCCTTCGCTCGCCGCCTCGTCTCCGTTCCGCGCCTGCGCGCTGCCGCCACCGTCTACCCCGCGCGTGAAGCGGTGGGAACGGGGCGGAGTCTGGCCGGGAAAAGGGCGGAGCGAACGCCAGGTGAGGTCGCCAGTGGGCGGGCGGGCTCGAGAACCCCGGTCTGGCCGCAGAATTACAGCGCCTGGTTCCCTGAAAATCAATCCGGGCGGGCCTCTTTCCGCCCGGAGCGAAGGTCTCGCAGATCTCTTTCCCCCCGCCCGCGCAAAGCCACGTTGACGTCGCGCGGCGGGACTCGCGCACCGCGGAGGGATACCACGGTCAGGAGGAGTCAAAGGGCACAGCGTCGTGTCACGTCGCCAAAGGAAGGGGGCGGAGCCTGCTCCACCTTGGCCAAGACTGGCAGCTTCAATGGAGCCGCGGGAACTCAGTGCGCATGCGCAAGGCTGGGCGCTTCCCTCCGTGCTTTCTATGGACGCGTTTTGGAAAATGAATGCAGGCAGTCCTCGACTTACGGCCACAATTGAGCCCAACCCTTCTGTTGCTAAGCGAAACATTTGTTTTGCCCCTTTTTACTACATTTCTTGCCACAGTTGTTAAGTGAAGCTGGCTTCCCCGTTGACTTTCCCTTATGACCGTTGCAGCCTCCCCGTGGTCATGTGATCAAAATTAAGAGACTCAGCAACTGACTCATATTTATGACGGTCGCCATGTCCCGGGGTCAGGTGATCCCTTTTTGCAATCTGACAAGCAAAGTCAGTGGGGGAACCAGATTCACTTAAAACAACAGTTGCAAGAAAAGTTGTAAAATGGGGCAAAACTCACTTAGCAAATTTCTCACCAACATAAATGTTGGGCTCAATTGTGGTCGTAAGTTGAGGACTACCTGTGTTCCATGCTGGGTGAGGGCGATAGGATCACTTTGCAAGCCACCAGGCTGGGGAAACTTTAAGATTTGACCGACCTGAAAGACATAAAAAGCAAAGAAATAAAAACCGACACTTTGCTGCTAATTGTGAGAATCAAGCCTGCCAAACACACTTCTGCCCTGCTGTCTTTGGATTTGGGCAGGGCAGGTGTGGGAGTGGGTCCCAAAGGTGCTTTTTTTCAAAAAGCAACTGAACTTTCTCAGTTTTTTTTCTTTGAAAACATTAAAACAGTTCTAACTGTTAGAACTAAAGAAGCTTCTTGGATGAGAAATGAAACATTTTCAAAGGAAAAAACCCCCAAAAAATCCAATTGCCTTTTGAAAAAAAGCACCTTTGGGGCAACCATGAGCTGGATGATTGACAATCTCCAAGTCCTGTATAAATTTAGCAAAGTGTGGGTTTTGCAGAGCTCAATAGCGTAGCTACACTAGCTTACAACTATATTTCTCCAAGTTTACTCCTGGTAAGTTGGTTTGTTTTCCCTGGGGTCGTTAAAAGTCAACAAAGATTCTCCGTCATCCAGGGGATAGTTGTATCAAGAGTGGTTTTTATTTCTGAAAAGTCAACTTGGACTGAGTTTTTTGAGGACACAAGAAGATGTTTCGCTTCCCCTCCTGGAAGTTTCATAAGTTGTATTGGACGCTGTGGGAGATGGAAGGACAGTTAGTGAGGAGTTGGGAGCTGTGCTTTCTGTATGATGCTTTCTGCCCTGTGTCCTTTCGCTTCGAAACACAGGCCCAGGATGATGGGGATGAGTCTGGGTTGTCTGCATCTCAAACTGAAGCGCAAATGGGTCCTGTAGTTTGCAAGTTTTCTGGGAATCCGTTCATTCTCCGGCACCATTTGAAGGGGGCTCATCCCGAAGCCAAATGTCTATGAAGATTCTCCATCATCCAGGACATAGTTGCATCAAGAGTGGTTTTTATTTTTGAAAAAGCAACTGGACTGGGTTTTTTTTTTTTTTGAGGGGAAAAAAAAGACGTTTTGCTTCCTATCCTGGAAGCTTCATCAGTTGCTATGGGAGATGGAAGAAGGACAGTTTTGATATTGCCCTGGGCCAGGGGTAGGCAACCTTGGCTCTTTTATGACTCGTGGACTTCAACTCCCAGAATTCCTGAGCCAGCCATGCTGAGGGGACAGGGAGAGGTCTCCAAGCTGAGCCATGCTGGCTCAGGAATTCTGGGAGTTGAAGTCCCCAAGTAATGAAGGGGCCATAGTTCCCCCATGCTGGCTCAGGAATTCTGGGAGTTGAAGTCCATGAGTCATGAGGGGGCCAAAGTTTCCCTCATGCTGGCTCAGGAATTCTGGGAGTTGAAGTCCACGCGTCATGAGGGGGCCAAAGTTTCCCCCATGCTGGCTCAGGAATTCTGGGAGCTGAAGTCCACAAGTCATAAAAGAGCCAAGGTTGCCTACCCCTGCCCTGGGCTCTATCCACTTTCATTGAATTGCATTTTGCCCAGTGCAGCTGTCTGGGGTGGGGGTGGCTTTGAGTGGGAGGATCTGCAAGATGGCGAATCACCAGCCGGATCTTGTTTTACTACCCCCCTCCCCCTCCACCCCCCCATCACCACCACCTCCCCGGAGCTCCATGGGATTTCTCTCCATCCAGGCTTATGCGTGTGAATGTGGGGATGCGTGAGAATTCAGTTCCAGGAGTTTTGGAGGGCACCGAAAGGAAAGAAGGTACCCAGAGCTTTCTCTGTGTACCTGCCTTCTGTGAGGTGAGGTTAACAGCTGCAGGGCTTCGGCTAGGCTGGGGGACACCCTCCTTTTGCAACTAATCAGAAGAGAGCTGGAAAGGGACCTTGGAGGTCTTCTAGCCCAACCCCTGGCTCAAGCAGGAGACCCTAGACTCCAGCATTGCAGACAAGTGGCTTGGATTCTGATTGGAGTCAGACAAGTGGACCGTTGGATTGCCCCCAGCAGCGGAAACCCACTCCCACACCTGCCCTGCCCAAATCCAAAGACAGCAGGGCAGAAGCCCAGAAAAATTAGAACAATTAACCAGTGGAACTCCTTGCCTCCAGAAGTGGTGAATGCTCCAACACTGGAAGTTTTTAAAAAGAGACTGGACAGCCATTTGTCCGAAATGGTGTATGGTTTCCTGCCTGAGCAGGGGGTTGGACTCGATGACCTCCAAGGTCCCTTCCAACTTTTATTATTATTATTATAAAACCGAAGCCTTTGGCTGCCGTCTAGCCCAGATTCTTGTAGCTCAAATAGGGTAACTTCACAAGCAGGGACTGTCTCTCACTTTGCTTTTTCCCCTCTTCGGCTGTGTTGGTTTTTATTTTCTGCTTTTTAAGTTATGGCTATAACTTTATTCTTTAATAACCACAGATTAGTTCCGTAGAGCATCTCAAAGAATGATAAGCAGGGACTAATGTTTCTTAAAGGCAATCCATCCAGCTCCAAGGGTCGCAAACAGGAAAATTGGACCCTGGAAGGAAGGAAGGAATGCGGAAAAAGAGCAAAAGGAAGGGGCTGAAGGTGTGGAGAAATGTTTAAGCAACACATGCGCATTTCATTGTGGTGGGTTAAATATCTTTGGAGTATTGATTTTTTTTTATTTCCTGCAGAAAAGTAGACAACTAATCCTAATAAAAATGACCACACACGGGCATATGCATGGGGGAAAACTTGCGTTTGGCCAAGGAACGTCCAGAGTTTAACCAGATATTTTTCTTCACAAGCACAGGTGCACAATATCTGCTTGCATCCATGGCCATGTTAATCAAAGGTGGTGTCTTACGTCTAGCATAAGATGGATGGTGTGTGTGTGTGTATGTATTGGTGGTACAGGTAGTCCTCAACTTATAACAGTTGTTTAGTGACCGATCAAAGTTACAAAGGCATTAAAAAAAGCGACTTATGACTATTTTTCACCCTTACACCTATTGCAGCATCCCTCATGGACACATGATCACAATTCAGACACTTGGCAACTGACTCATATTTATGGCGGCTGCAGTGTCTCGGAGTCACGTGATCCTCTTTTGCAACCTTCTGATAGGCAAAGTCAATGGGGAAACCAGATTAACTTAACAACCATTTTACTAACTTAACAACTGCAGGGATTCACTTAACTACTGTGGGGAGAAAAGTTGAAAAAAGGGGCAAAATTCACTTAACGTATTTCTCACTTAACAACAAAAATTTGAGGCTCAATTGTGGTTGTAAGTCGGGGACTACCTGTACTGGTTCTGGTCTGTGGTTTGCAGGTGGAGAATCTTTTAAGTCAGTTTCCAGCCTGACCCCGGGACTAAACGGAGTTTCAGTCTCTGCTTATGAAACGCTCCCATATATTTTAGAGTGAGAATTGAGGCAAATGAATCGATTAGATCTTTTAACTAAGATCAAGAGTCATCAAACTTTTCACAGACGTGAAAGGATTTCTGAATCCTGCCTGTCATGGGAGCCAAATGAAAACTGACTGCATTCCCTTTGGGATTTTAATAATTCCTCATTTAGATTGACTTTTTGTTGTCGTCGTCTTTGGCTCTTTGTTCTATACCTCATACTGAAATGGCACAATTCTAAGATAAGGCTGGGTTCCCCCAAAATATGCCTGAGACACAAATTACCCAGCGCTTTTTTAGGCTAGGTAGCTGCACAGCTTCCCGCTGTGCTTACAGGTAGTCCTCGACTTACAACAGTTTGTTTAATGACCGTTCAAAGTTACAAAGGAACCGAAAAAAGTGACTTATGACCGTTTTTCACACTTATGCCTGTTGCAGCATCCCGCTGGTCACGTGATTTGCATTTGGATGCTTGACAGCTGGTTCGTATTTATGAGGATTGGAGCTAATTTCTGGCACCCACTTCCCGTTCCTGGCAAAGAGAGCCCACCGGTGGCGGAAACGGGTTTGCTTAATGATTGCTGCAATTGACAACCATAATTCTGGGCTCAGTTATGGTTGTAAGACGAGGACTACCTATGCGATGCAGTATATACAGGTGGGCCTCGGCATAATGACCACAAACTGAGCCCCAAATTTCCATTGATAAGCAAGTCAGTTCAAGTGAGTTTTGAATGAATGAACCTTTATTATCAAAGTATAACATGTATACAGTGAAATTGGCTGAGCCAATTTGCCCCATTTTTATGACCCTTTTTGTCACAGTTGTAACGTGAATCTGGCTTCCCCATTGACTTCGTTCATCAGAAGGTTTCAGACCTCGGGACCCAGCAACCGTCATAAACACATGTCAGTTGTCAAGCATCTGAATTTTGATCACATGACCACGAGGATTCTGCATTGGTCGTAAGTGTGAAAAATGATCATAAGTCAATTTTTTCAGTGCCATTCTAAATTCAGTCACTAAATAAACAGTTATAAGTCAAGAACTACTTATACTGTACGTATCTCCTATTAGTTGAGAAAGCTTGACCTTGATAAATATCCCAAATTCAGTGTCGAAAACGAACAGTCAGACAACCAGGTTATTGCTCCAGCTAATATTAGTGTGAACTTAAAAAGACCCATTGTTTCATTGTAAATTGTGCATTTTTACATATACTATTTGTATATTGCATCTGTTAAATCAGGAGTATTTAAGTGAGGATGGAGTGATACTTCATCTCCCCTTCCGTTCTCTTCTTAAATACATCAATTTTGTTTCCTGTAGTATTCTGTCTCAGATTTTGAGCCACACTGAAGATAGAAAATGCCGAAACGAAAATGTATCTTTACTGAAAAAATGCGGAAGAAATATCCTCATTTTCGTAAAGGTAGAGATGACTATGAAGCAGAGTGCTTGCTTTGCAAAGCTGGCACGTTTGTGTCAGTGGCATATAGAGGGGCCGGTGATCTGGAGTGTCACATGTCCTCTGAAAAGCACAAGAAAGCCCTTGGAGGAGACAGTTGGTCTGCAAAGCTGACTGAATTTTTGGTGACTCCAGGCACGAAAGCAGAGGACGCTCTTGCTGCAGCCGACAGCACTCTAGCCTTGCATACTATCCCAAACTGCAACAGCTACAAAACAACAGGGCGTACATCTGAGTTGTTGAGAAAAATATTCCCTGATGCAGAGACAGCACAAAAGTTTTCCCACACCCGGACCAGGACAGAAGCTCTTGAGAACTCTGTGCTTGCCCAGCATGCAGTCAGCATTGACCTGAAGGCCCTGGAAGAAAGCGGCATCCCTTTCTGTGGGGTGGCTATAGACGACAGCAATCACAGGGCCGTGAAAATGGTCCCGGTGCTCATCCAGTATTACGACTACAGGAACGGCGGCTTGAAGACCAAACTGCTGGAACTTCAGGAAA